>NW_019385028.1:89780-309172 GCF_000671375.1 Centruroides sculpturatus
TATTTGTATTATATATATATATATAAATTTTGATTTTGCTACATTGTATATAAGTATACTCACATTTGATGAAGACTATACATTAAATATATTTTTTTCTTTTTGTATTTTTTATTACACTATTTTTTTATTGGTTTTTTCCCAAGACCCTTTCTAAGGATAACTTAAATCTATAAATAATTTTTTATAAAATAAATCTTTTTTCATTTCTTAATAAAATTAAATTTTTAAAACCTACTCATTCTAAAAGAGAAATTTTAATTTTAAAAAAAGTCCAAAACTTTTCCTATATGTATATTCTAAACACATTTATTTGTTACTAATTTATCATTTAAGGCCTACTCACATTTTTCTTTTTACAGTGATCTATTGATCTTTATATAATCATGCAAATTTTTTCCTTCTACATCTTCAGAAGTAATTTTAGAAAAAAAATCTTCATAAAATAGCTTATATTTCTCTTCACTTTGGTCTTCCTGCAGTCCAACTTTACATTCAATTTATGACTCCAAAAAGCGTATGCAACAGCATTGGTCCAATTTCTAAGTGAGCCCAGGGTGTCCCAAAATGGGGAGAGAAAATGAAAATAATACAGAGTTTACAATGTATAAAAAATTCAGAACAGACAAAGCTGTTGAAATTTATAAGGTGCAAAAAGTTTGCAATTAATAACAAAGACAAACTAAATTTGCCACAATTGTGGCAAGCATTGATAGCCTTAGAATAAAAAAATTAAAGATTATAATGTTCAATGTGTTTAATTTTTAGAAATGTTTGTTTTAAAATATTTTTAATTCTTAATATAAATAAAATTAAGTCATTAAAGTGTAGAATGCTCTGCATTTCAAATGTTTAACTTGGTTTGAATTTATATAAAAAAGTTTGTTTCTAATCAAATTTGCAAGCATAACTTCTATCTAAATTTAATTCTTCTTGGTGAATGATAATTAAAAATACAGAATTATTATTAAAAAAACAAAAAATTACCATCATCATGATAATCAGACATTAATAAAAATCTAAATCTTATAATTAAACTTATCTTAAAATATTCATTAGAATAAATTATACTTTTAACTTACTGTAGCATGCCTCCAGTATTTAATAATATCACGAAGTTCAGAACTAGGATGAAATAAAAGATAATCTCGCCATTCATCAAATGTGATTGTCAAATTTCCATCTTTATCCATTCTACAAAATAAAACAATGCAAATAATGATAAAACAGATTTTAATTAAGACAATACAACATAAAAAGAATATATATTCTGTATTATTAATAAAAATTGTAATGAGGATTGATTGTTACATAGAAATTTGACTGTATATATATGTTACCAGCCAAACCCAATTTCAGGCCAAACTAGTTGGACAAAATGATTTAGAATTATTACTTAAGTCAGGCCTGGCAGACCCAAATTTTTTTGCAGACCACTTTGATCACATGTAACATTACAATGGGCAAACATGCTTTTAAAAAAGTAAAACAAATACAAAATGAATAAGATTTCATTGTTATACTAAGAGTTCGTACTCGCACTTGCGCATTATAACAATGACACCTGCAAATTTTCATTTATTTAATTGTTTTGCTATACACATAATGGGAAAGAAAAGTTTTAATAGATATATAATGTTGCTTAGCGTGCCACACAATTTAATGTGACAGGCCGCGGGTTGGCCAGATCTGATTTAAGTATATTAATGGTTAAAATAAAATTAAAAGGCAATCAATTAGATGAACAATACTTATTCAAACACAGTCTACTTAATTATAAAAAACGGTATTGATTAGCAGTGACACAACACTTGTACAAAACTATAAAATAAAAATAAGCTAATCAGTACAGTAGAGTGTCGTTTATCCGAAAGAATTCCAGTCGGCAAATTTAAATTTTCGCTAGTGCTGTGGCGCTGCAATCTTTGGCTATATCTTGGGCTACTCCAATATTTTTTTTGTTGATGTGTGTGTTTTAGCTGGCAGCACTCACACTTTTGTGTGGTGTTTTTCCCAAGGACTGTGTGTCATGCTGAATTGAACATTTTTGATACTAGATTAACTTCTAAAGTATAATTTTTTTTTTCAATATATATATTTTGTTTGTAAAAAATAAAGAAATAACTTTTAATGATACAATTGTCACGATTATTATTTTAAAAATTTTACATTAGGCTTAACATCGACGAAAATTCAACGCAAAGCGACAGGCAACGGAGAAAAATTTCAACATGAGATAGGTTAATATATTTTTTTGTACATAATCGTTTATCCAAACAACCCCAGTCCCCAATTGATTCGGATAAACGACACTCTGCTGTACTTATCAGTTTGTATTTTTTTTTTATTAAGCCATGCACTTTTGAACGTAATTAATTTTCAGAAATATTTTCAAAAATTCAAACAAAATAACTTTTAAAGTCAAACTAAAATTAAAAATGAACTTGTTTGTGTTTCTTAGTGTAACATATAAAATAGTTAATCTTTTATTTATTTTTACAGGGTGGGTTAAAGTGTACCTAGGTAACACCAATGGCAGCACTTCAGACTGTTCATGCTCCTGGTAGACTCCTCCCGGAGGGGAGCCTCTGGCAGGCCACCCATTGTTTAATGTCACTAGTTATTGATTCACAGTAGTTCTTGAACAAAAGAAAAAAAAAAGGAAACGCTTACTAAAAATGTAGTTATCCTAACCAAACCAACTTAACCGAAGCACTGCCATTGGGGTTACCTAGGTACACTTTAACAACCGGGTGTACTGTGGTGGCATTTCGAATTACACAAAATTTTTTTTACACTGACACCTATTTGTAGTACATAAATCAGTTCAGCCTAGGTCTAACTAGTTAAGCCTAAAGTATTTAGGCCAAACTAGATTATCCTAGGCTAAACCAGTATATCATAACATGCGTAGGATAAACTAGTTTGGCCTGAAATTGGGTTTGGCCAGTAACATATATATAACAATCAATCCTCATTACAATTTTTATATATATATACATATACATAAAATAAATAAAAGCTATTTGTATCATATATATGATACAAATAGCTTTTATTTATTCATGGTTGCTAAATTCTGAAAAAAATTTGCTACAGAGAAATATTGTTATACAGAAATAACACTTTTTGGTAATTATAATAATAATGAAATATAAACTTACAAGTTAGTTTAACTACATTTTCATTTAAAAAATTTGTAATTTTTTTGTTGAACAGAACAATTAAAAAATGTTCTCTTTGTAATATCCTTCATTCTTATTAAGAACATTAAAACTGTTTCATCTACATCATTGGCTAACTTCAAAACTGATTTATGATTTTTTTTATTATGGTTGATAACTATTCACAGGAATTCCAAACTTTGCTACAATGTCTTTCT
Organism: Centruroides sculpturatus; assembly: GCF_000671375.1. Taxonomy (NCBI): domain Eukaryota; kingdom Metazoa; phylum Arthropoda; class Arachnida; order Scorpiones; family Buthidae; genus Centruroides; species Centruroides sculpturatus. The sequence goes on from NW_019385028.1 coordinate 93,163, forward strand.
TTTTTGAGCCTTTATCAACTTTCTGCAGCATTAATGCTTAAACAATTTTGCTTCAACATTTTTGTACTATAGTATAGAACCCCCTCTCTCAAACCTGAAGTTAAAATAGAGTTGAAATGCAACTTTCCAATTTTAAATGTTAATTCAATTTTAATGTTTCTGAGAACTCTAATAGACAAATTTAGGAAAAAGTTTCTTTGAACTTTACTTAGCATTCAGTATTGTATAACATTATAGTCTGATAATTTGACAATTGTTTGGCTTTATTTCAGCATTCTGCAAAGTGCACAGATAACAACATATGACCACTACCATTTAATATCCATGAGTATTTAGTCTCAGTTCTTTCTGTTATCTTTGTTTAACAAGAACTTCTTTTGTCTTCTACAAAGTAAATATCAGTGACTGAAATGAAATACAATCATATTTTAAAGCTTTTGGAAATTTTGAAAAAATATATTGAATAAATAAATCATCTAATATTTATTTAAAAAACTGTTTTATTAAAACTACTTTTGATTAAAAAAAATATGTATACAGTACAGTACAATCTCAGTAATCCAAAATATATGGGACCAGAACAGTGTTGGATTAAGGAGATTTCCGGATTATTGGAAGTAAGGCGAATTCAACAGTTAAACAAATTTTTTCTTTCCAAATGATTATTTTCATATTATTATTACACTGTATTAATCAAATTATATATAGCAGTGGTTTCTAAAGTGGGCACTACCATCCCTGGAGGGCAGTGAGTAAATCTAGAGGGCAAAAAGAAGCAAAGGGCAGGAGGCACTGGAGGCAGGGTCGTGACCAAATGATGACCATAGGTGAAGGTTCTGGTCACTGACAATCCCTTTCCTCTGTTAAAACAGGTAAGAAAAAAAACATTGTTCTCCACATCTGGAAACCATTAAATACAATGTACTGTACAGCAAGGACAAAAGCTTTTCTAACAATATTTCCAAGGTTTTTTCACACAAGGGATAATGGATTGGGGCATTGGGTATAAGTTTATGATACCAACGAGTGGTGGCTTGAAAAAATTTGGGAAACACTGCTTTACAGCATCTCTCAAGCACTGCTTGGATTCCTCACTATGCAAAGAATTTCCTTCAGTATATTTTTGCAGAATATACTGAATGAATCAGAAATCAGATTCCATTACATATTTTTTACTTCTACACAACTTAATAATATGTTTTTTAGAGGGATGTCTGTGTATTGGGGCATTTGGAGCAAATGCTCCCTCTTTTTGTCTGGATTGCCTTTTTTCTTCTATCCCCAAGGGACCACAAATCCCAATATCAACAAAACAGAAAATTTATGACTTCTAGCCTACTCTGCAAATATAATAGAAACTAAAGAATTATATTTGTCCATTATTCCTTGCAATCTCATCATAGTTTATGAAAACCACATTCCTTGTTTTCAAGGTCAAGTTAGCTCTGAGTGCAACCAGCACCACTTTGTGGGAATGCTGATCTGATGTTGAATCTTAGGATTTGAAGCTTCTTGCATATTTATGATGTCTTTTTTATAGCTTGTGTACCGTACATCCCCTTTTTATAGTTTTTGGGCACTGCTGGTTTTACTGCTTGATGACCAACAGGAAAATGTGACTTGAATGTTACTGTTGGCATTTACTGTAACCCACAAGAGTGAATGAGCTTCAGCTGGTAGATTTCCAGTGAAAAAGCCTGTGGATGAAAAACAAGAAACTAACAAGTAAAGATGTGTCAAGAAGTGTGCAAGACCATTTTAATCCATGAATGAATGCAGTGTTTACTGGGGCCTTGGACTTTAAGGATGCTTCAAAATGACATTAATATGATAATACATCCTGTACATTTGTTTATAATGTATGATCTAAGAGAAGTGTGTGTAAATATTTGGCAGGGTTGTAGAGATGTTAATTTTGAATAGAAAACACTAGTGCCATTTTTGATTAGAAGCATTCAAAAGACCATGATGTCATTTCCTGTTTAGTGAAAATCACATATCTGCAGATTTAACTCTTTCATGTCATTAAACAAGAGTTTTATTTCTTCATATTTATTTTCAGATATGGTGGTATTGGTATATTTGAAATATAACAAACATGAATACATGAGGAAATGGTCCATAATGTTAACAATAAAAAAAACAAAAAAAGCCATGCCCATTTTCATAACAGACTTGTCTTTTTTGTCCATACACAATAATGTTCTGAAGCTTATTCACTACTGTAACACAGTATATGTATTTTTAATTCCAACTTTTTGTAATCTGCTTTAATTTGTTTTATAAGCTTTAAACATAATAACAATAATAATAATAATTATAATGATACAGTAAAATAATAAAATAATTATGTTACAAATAAATTTAAAAAAAAAAAATTGAGGTTTGAGCCTATGTATCACTCTAATGCTTGGTGTCGTGCCCATTTGGCTATTACTGCTGACAGGAAACATGAAATTTCCAAAGCCTTATAAGCTAAACAGTCAATTTTCAGAGGCCCATTTTGTTTCTGAAAATTGTCTGTTTAGAGGAGGTCCAGAAATGCTTGAGTGTTGGCCTATTATTTGGACAAGGAACTGTTTGTGTTAATGGCTACATGCTCATCAAGTTTTGTTTGAATTGGAGACTGAATGGCTAATTCTCTCCCTGTATGTCTGGAAGGTCCGTGGGAAACATTCTTTCATTAAAAATCCCATTGTCATATATTTGGAAAGGGCTGTTTAAGGATAATATCCAATGTTGGAATATTAAAAGCTTTCAAGACATTTCAATTCCTTTCACAAATTTGTCAAGTCAGTCCCATGCTAATTTTGGCCACCTCTCTGCTTCTGGTTTTTGTCAAGAAGGTGGTTGTATTGTGGGTAAAATGATGTCAGGGAAGATAAGACAACCCACAAAGAAATCAATGAGAGGATGTTGGAAGTGCAAACTGTTTTGGAAAAATATTGTAAAACAATAGTGTAATATGCCATATCATTATACTGGATAGCATGCTCAGAACAATTGGAAAGAGAGAGAAGCAAAATATATTAAATGATCACTTTTTCAGCCCCAGTATTTAAAGGTAAGACATTAAATGAGTTATGTTTTTATGAAACATTTACAGTAATGCAGTAGACAATTCAACCTGAGCATAGGGGAAGTACTCATTCTATACTCTCAACACATTTTTTTTGTCTCTTGTATACATGTAGGCTATACAATTTGTCTGAAAATGACTTTTTTGGGAGAATGTATTATCATGTTTCATTGATAATACATTGATGCATTTTGTATTTAAAATGAATGAACTATAACAAAATACAAAAAGATTTTTAAAAAATTAATAAATATATAATAAATTTTCTTTCATTTAAATAAAAAAAACTGAAGTAAATTTAAAATGTGGGAGTCGGAGTTGACACATTTTTTCCCGACTCCACAGCCCCGATTGCAACTAAATTTATAAATACAGTTAACAGCATTAAGTACTGTACACTGTGATATTTGCAAAATTTTCCATTAATATAAAATTACATTAAGATAACATAATTTCATAGGTGTCATTTTATGCAAATACCAGAAAGGGTTCAAACATTGAAATTAAAAAAAACCCTAAAATTTAAATTATATCATTGTTTTTGTTAAATCATTTAGATTTCAGAAAAGTAAATTATGCATTTTAGTTTAAAAATTCATAAAATACTTATTAAAAAAGGACTACTTAAAAATGCTACTTAAAAAGTATTTAAAAATAGCAAACATTTTGAATATGTAACTTGAAGTACTGTGGGTGATCGGTTAAACAGACTGAGAATAAATCGGACAACAAAGACTTTCACGAAAGATTTTTATGTTCAGACAACAAACAAATGTTCGGATAATGAACACCTCACAGAACAAACACAAGTGACACTGCATTTAAGATTTGTAAAACTATATTTTAATGGCATCTATGCATGGTTTATGGAATGAGACTTTCACAGTTGTATACATAACCCTTTCTGCACTAGTTAATTTCGGTTCTCTGAATTTTTTTAAGTGCTTTTTCTGAACTTTCTATGTAAAAAACTGATAATATTATGGGGCCTAAAAAGAGTGGAGTGTCAAGAACTGTGTTCACTATAGAAACTAAGCAAGAGATAATAGCCAAGGTAGATAGTGGGCAGAAGATGTCTGATATTATAAACAGATGATTTCAACAGCTCTACAGTAAATAAATTCTTAGCTAAGAATGATATAATCAAAAAGACTTGATCTGATAAAGAAGTAACGAAAATTGCATCTGAGTAACAAAGATGTGCCATCCATGCAAAAATGGAGAAATTCCTTTTAGTTTATTATTACATATAAATAATCACAGTATGAAAGTATATAATTTTTTATTTATTTTTTGGGGTCTGTAAAATGAATTAATCAAATTTCCACAAAAATCTATGGTAAATCAATAATCAGTTAACAAACAATTCAGATAGTGAACATAGTCTTGGAATGGATTATGTTTGTTAACCAATCACCCACTGTATTTTCTTTTTCTTTTTTATAATTTTCTCTGACGATTGACATTCTGTTCTTGGAAATTTTGAGAATTTGTTCAAACTGTTTAGCTTGACTTTTATGTTTCTAGGTTATATAATTATTGCATTTCAAATAAATTTAATTTACTTTACTAATGGATGCTTTCTTGTTATGGTCTTATTGTAACAAATATCAATGTAATTAAATTTATTTAAAATAATTCAAATTAAATATAAGTCCTACTCAAATTTTTGCTTTAAATTCTATGATGATCCCTGACCCTCATATCCCTTAAACAAAATAAAACAGTATTTGACTTACTATGCACATATACTATTGCTTCTTCAACTTTTTAATTAGTTATTTTTTATAATTGCTGAATTATTAAAATTAAAATAAAATGTTATATTAAAGTACTTTATCCTGTTATTAAGCCACAACCATAAATCTTCATGGCTCTGAAAAAAGCCATTATTTATTTACTATTCATTAACAAATCTGTTAAAAAAGTTTGTATAATCAATTTACAATATCTTATGAACTCTACTTTTTTGGAAAATACAACAACATTTTTTTACGATAATATAGGATTTTTTTAATACTTAATGTAAAAAATTTAATGTTTATATTGTTAAACAGGCAACAAAACACTTCCTTAGTAAACATACAAATTAAATTTCAAACTTTTTCAATATAAAGAATTTTTAAATCCAACAAAAATAATTATTTTTGGTTTTAATAATATACGTACTACAATAGTTATGCTGATATATAATATACAGTACATGCAATTTAGTTGATTTTTTTAAATTAATAAAATTATCTGCATCTATTAAATTTATTTTGAATAATTTTGTTTTAAATTCATCTATATTTAATTAATTATCAATCAAATTTTTCTTACCGTTTTAATAATTTTAATGCTTCTTGTTCCTCAATTAATATACCTAATCTTTCAAATGCATTCATTATTTCATTCTTGTCAATTTTTCCTAAAAGTATTTTATTAAATCATTAACTTTAATAAACTTAAAAATCTAAAGTAACAAATTTTATAATTAAAAATTTTTAAAAGTCTACAATATCTTCACCAATACCAAATTTTCCATTGGAAGTCAAATTATTACTATATTTTGTGATGGAGTAAATAGGTTAAGTTTTAAAAATTAAAGATTTTAATAGTAGACTGAATCAACAATTTATAATAATAAATTAGAAAAGATACTATTTTATGTTAAAAACAGTTAAGGAACTAAAATGCAAAAATGTAAGCATAATTATATATAATAAAAACACAATAATATACATATATAAACAAAACAGAATTTCAAAATTATTAAAATTAATTCTACTTGTTTATAAATTTACTACAAGATGGCAGTATCATCTGTGTTTAAACAAATTACTAAATGTTTTTTAAAAAATTGCCGGGACATATTTACTTTTACAAAAAAAATATATTTCTTGAGACTAAACAGGATGAAACAATTTCATTCAGTCCCTTCAATTTTAAAATGTATTTTTTAATTTTATCATTGTGCCACCGCTAGAGGACTATTTTAACTTTTTTGCATTAGATTGTGGATGAGTAGCCTACAATAAAAGGTTGACTCCACCGTATAATTGTTATTACCTCAACAGTGAGTGAAGAGACCGAATGAAATTGACTCATCCTGTATGTATATTCTCAAGAAATATATATTTTTTTGTAAAGTACTAAATGATTTCACATTAATTAAAGTATAAATACAACTGGCAAATTCTGGTTATTTGACTGAACTGTAATCAATACTTGGACACCATGATACCAAAACTTGGCATCTAAATATGGCTGTAATACTGAATGATTTAATATAACAATTGCCTCAAAAAATATCCAAAATAATAATAAATTCAACATTAATTATTTCAGCATTTGAAAATGATATATTCATAACCAAAATGTTGATAAAATTTGTTGCAAAAAGTAATCATACATTCTAAACTAATCATGCTAAATATGATTGAAATTCTATACTTTTTAAGAAATATATTTTTCAACATTTAAAAATTTATAAACTAGAAGCTCTGAACAATTTTGTAACAATAAAGACTTCATTATTGACAATTTGGCTTTAAATAGTAGAAGTGGTATTTGTAAATTACTGGCAAACAATTTTTAATAATTATTCATTTATTTGTTATTATTATTTTGTGTGTTTTTAAATAAATGTGTTAAAACACATTTAAAAGATAAAAAAAGTTTATGTTAAACTATGGAAGTTTTTAATATTAGCCATTACAGCATAACCAGAAAACAATTATAGAAGATAATGTTAATCATTTTTCAACAAGGTTTATTACCATTATTATCAGCGAAGCTTATAATATTTGGCACCATCATGATAAAGTAAAGTGCTAAATGTAAGATTACAAAAATTAATTTAATTAGAAATGCTTAAACTAAGGATTGAAAAGTTGAAAACAGTCTTCAATTAAAAGCATACAGTAAATAGTAATATTTTTTATTGGAGGTACAGTATTTCATTAATACAATAGCACATACAGTACCTGCCTGTATTAGATATAAATAAAACATTTTTGACATACTTTAATAGAAATAGTTTATCAATAGTTTCTAATGCCTGACTTTCTTCAACCAATAAGATGCAAGCCAAATTCATAGCCAATCATAGAAAAGCAGCAATAATTGCAACTAAGTACTGTATTTCAAGGGATGCTTTGACTACAATTTATACTATCAAAATGTAGTCACAAAGCTTACTCTTGGCAAAGATTTGAGTTGTAGCTGAAATTGATGGATTTTATGGCCACATGTCCCTATGCTCTGTTCAAACTCAGTAGCAAGCAAACTTTTCTGTTTTTTTTTTTCTTCTCTTTCTTTTGTAAATAATAATTTTTAAATATGTATATTTCAGATGTTAAAGAAATGTTTTTAGTCACATAAATGCATTAAAAAGTAAAAAATAAATCTTCAGCTTTCATAGTATTCTTGTTATTATACAATCAAAAATGCACAGGGCACTCAGAGAAACCATAAAAATTGATAGAAAGTATGAGCTTCACTACTCAAAAACCTTATAATATGCAGCCATAAAGTATGAGTATCCCATGCTTTTATTTTTGATTGCATAATAACAAGAATACTATGAGAGCTGAAAAAATTTATATTTTACATTTTAATGCATTTATGTGAATAAAAAATTCTTAAAAAATATTAAAAATAATTTTTAATTATATATTTTTTAGTTTTATATTTGAAACACTGACTTATTGAAATTCTTCTTGGTCTAACATTTAATTGGGAAGTGGATGAAAAATTAAGGTACAAGATTATATAGACTTTTGCATGACTTAAACAGTACTCACAATTTATTAAACTACATGTTGCATCATCTATTATCAGATTTTATTCCACTGTTATTGAGATCATTTCAGTACACTGTAGCAAATAAAATACAGAAAAGTACTAATGAAAATATTGTAATTACAAAATAATTATGATGCAGGCCAATTACATCTCAAGAATGAGTCACAAATTAGATCACCTTTTTATTTGTTAATAATTTAAAACTTTTTTGCATTTTTATAATTACATTTAAATTATACTTTCATCTGACACACATAAAATTAAAAAATATTTAATAAAAATAATTAATTAAAACTTCTTGTTATATATTAAAGATCATTAATTATATTTATTTTAATTTAAATTATAAAATAAAGTTTATTAATTTTTATAATTAGTAATTAAATATGATAAATCGAGTGTTTACCGTGTTTATAATTTTAACAGACTGATTGGGGAAGGAATGTTCACTATTACCAAAAGTTTATTAAATTGAATGTGTTTTAAAAATGTGTATTAGTAATGAATTTAGAAGTGCAAGATGTGTAAATATGTTATGATGCATAAGTATGAATAAAGTAATATAATGTACACCGAGTAATTTAAACTCATTGACTCTGACCACTATTCCAACCTTTTATCATGCTCTATTCACAAATAGAAGTTTTAAATATTCCTATAAGAAAGAAATTTTTTGCCTATTAAATCAAGGGTTTACTATAATTATTATTTTGTGATTAGGAAATTAGTTGATGTGATAAATTTATCATACCAAAGTTACTAAAATGACAGTTTTTTTCTTTCCTTAAAATAATTTAAGGAAAGAAAAAACAAATCAAATGCAATAATTAAGCGGTGTGTCAAGACCAAGCCTTAGTAGTAATGTCAAAAATAATGAATGACTACATCCATTTTTAATGACGTCACTGCTTTAAAAAAAATTGCATCAGATAAAATTTATCTTGCTTACTTTTTCTCATTCAATATCAAAATTAAATATTCCTTTAAATTATAATTAACATTCTTGCCAAAACTTAGCATTAACTGATATTTATTTACATGATTTAATTGTAAATATTTTATTCATAATTATTGTTAGAAAATTCTTTTGAATTTTTGTTTTATTTGCAAAATTTAATACAAAAGAAAAAAACAAATTTCATAATTCACATTTATTCTGAATTTCTAATTATTACGAAATTAATTAAAAACAAAAACATTACATAATATTTTTTTTTTTATAAATGAAGTATTGTATTAACAATTCATATTGTCCTTTTGTTTTTTAAATTTATTTTGTTTTATTAAAATTCTATTTATTTTAAGGAAATTATATCAAATATTTTATTTGTCAAATTCTTATCTTTAAAATGGTAATTAAATGCAATTGCTATTTTGTTAGATCAAAAAACTAAATATCTTATATAAATTATCTTAATAATTGAAGAGTTTGGTGAAAAAAATAGCATATTATTACATTAGGAAGTTTGGGATAAAGGAGGATGTGTTTCAATTCATCAACACTTTAAGTAATATGGATTCCATGGGACATTCAACTAAGCTGTGAAAGTTTCTTAAAAGATGGGTTAATGCTATACAAATCTAAATTTGTTAATGAAACTTCTTTTTTATAGTTTTACCAGATATCTGTTTTTCCCTCAAGCTCCTCAATTTATATCATCTCAATGTATTGTGAACTTTAACTTTAATAATAATATAATTAAATTTTGATAATATTAAAACAACTTATTGGATAAATTCCAATTTTATCAGAATTAAATAATCATTTTTTATATTATTCAGAATGTTTTAATTTACTATATTTTTTTAGTTGTAATTAAAACTCAAAAATCAAAACTCAATTGTGCTGATGTGCTGGTAAACCAGCACATAGCACAATTAAAATATTCTTGTTCTTATGCACAATTAAAATTATAAATAGTATTTTACTTCAACACACAAGTATACTTATGACATCATTTCTGAATTTATATATATTGTATCATCATCATCATTCCTAATAAAACTGTTTCATTATAATACAAACCTCTTCAATCATTAAATCATTCATAATGATAATAAGTATCTCAAAACAAGTTTTGTAGGTGTGATCTTATGTTATATTTAAAAGTCAGATACAAAAATTATATACTTGATTTTAATTCTAAGTAAATCACTACAAATAAAAATTATAAGATTTTGTTAATAAGAATATAGAATAATAAAGAATATAGAGTATCTACTCTATATTCTTTATTATTAACAAATCATTCTTGATGATATTTAATAAATATAATAAAAATGTTTGAAAATAATATTTTTAAAATTTAAATTAATTGATATAAACTTGTAAAACACTAATAAGTGTAGAAATATTATTGTTTATTGTCTTATCACTTATGTATGTGCTGTATGTACAAACACACATGCACACACATGCACAAATACAATAAAGACTTCAGCCGTACATGAGGTGTTTAGCCAGCAGAAAAGAGGGTAAGGGAAAGGAGGAGAAGAAGGAGGGAGAGGAGATAGATAGATAAAGAAAGGTAGGATTCCTCTGAACAGCATACATATGGCTACAGTACCCTCTATATTGATGTTGGTGTGCAGTTTTTAGGCTGCAAGGCCATAGTCCTAATGAAACTGAACGTGAGTGCAAATCTTAATACTACTTAACAGTTAGACAGACAGTGCGAAAAAACTAACAAACATAATGACAAACTAGACGAGACAAAAGACAAACATGCAAGACCCAAATTTTTATTTTTTAAACATTAACTTAATCACTAACTAAACTAACCTACCACAACCTAGGACAGGGATGGCAAATCTTTTTGTGTTCGCATGCCATACTGTAAGCATATTTAGCTTTAAAGATGTTTATGCATGCCAAAGTTTCAGACTTCAAATAATGATATTTAAAAAAAATTAAACGAATACGCTTTAATTAGAATAAATGTAAAAAAGCTGATTGAAAAAAGGATGATCAGGTGATAAATCGAAAAGATGATTGAAGACAGAAATCGTATGATACATTACGTGCCAGATAATTTCCCCTTGCGTTCTACTTTGGGCACGCGTGCCATAGGTTCGCCACCCCTGACCTAGGACAAACACACACATACAGTACAATCTTAGCAATCCAACAAATATGGGGACAATGTTGGATTAAGGAGATTGCTAGATGAATTCAATGACAGAAACAATTTGACGGTGCAGAATCAACTGTTAATGACAGCAAAATACAAGTTGAACTACTGATCAAAACATCTGAGCATGTTGCCATTGCTGGTAATCAGCATGCCAAGCTTGCCAAGTTGGTGGATTTCCATTAAAATTAGTGGGTGGTAGTGTATTTTTAGTAGGAAATTTCAAGGAACTGATTTTATATCTATGTAGTATTATATTATAAGATACCTTTTTTGTACCTTAATTCAGCAGCATAAGATGACAAACTTAATAATCTTTAAAATCATGTCCAAGCTCAGCAACATGCCATATTTAGTTGGAAAGTGTTAAAATTTAGTAAGAACTGGAGTTGGAACTAGTGGAAAGCTTGTCTAGAACTTGGAAATAGTGCCAGTAATACCCAAGTCAACTAGTTTTGGATTACTGAATGTGTCAAATGAACAATGGCTGGATACCAAGATTGTGTGTGCATACACACAGATGCACTCTGTATATATTTGATATGATAACAAGTGAATATATTAAAAATAGCTTAATATTAAAATAAATATTTTTACATTTATACTATTCTTTCCCATTATTAAGAGAAATAGGTTTATTAAAGAAATGGATAATTTTTTTCCAATCAATAACTAACAAGCACAATTAAAAGCTACTGTTAATATTTTAGTTAAACCAGAATGTTTTCTTTTTTCAAAGTATTGTCATCTTCTGAGCTTTTTTGTTGATCATGATCAGAAATATCAGCATCTTCATTCTTTTATTTTTATCATAATTTTCTATGGATGGCAAAATAAAAATATATTACAGTAGAGCATCATTTATCCGAAAGAATTCCAGTTGGCAAATTTAAATTTTTGCTAGTGCTATGGCACTGTAATCTTTAGCTATATCTTGGGCTACTCCAATATTTTTTTTTGTTGATGTGTGTTTTTTAGCTGGCAGCACTGGCAGTTTTGTGTGGTGTTTTTCTGAGGACTGTGTCCGGCTGAATCAAACGTTTTTGATACTAGATTAACTTCTAAAGTATAATTTTTTTTTTGTTTTTGTATTTTTCAATATATTTATTTTGTTTGTAAAAAAAAAAAGAAATAATTTTTAATGATACAATAGCCACGATTATTTTTTTAAAAAGTTTACATAGGCTTAAGATCGACGAAAATTCAACGCAAAGTGACATGCAACGGAGAAAAATTTCAACACGGGATAGGTTAATATATTTTTTCGTACATAATCGGTTATCCGAAAAATAAGTTATCCGAACAACACCAATCCCCAATTGATTCGGATAAATGATGCTCTACTGTAATTGAAAATTTGTTCTAGCAGTTCACGTTTGTTCAGTCGAGTACTGACTTTTTTTTTTTTTTTTTTCAGAATTTGTGCTCAAATACCAAATTGTTCCAATTGGGAACAATTCAAGTATCAAGATACTGCTTTATTTCATTTATCATTTTTACAAATGATTATTTACCTATGATTAAAAAATGTTTAATAACACTTACCTAAACATGTTTAAATAAACTTTTCTAATTATGAACATTAATCTATAAGAAGAAAAACCAGTGACAATCTTAAGGCTAAAGTCTGAAACAATTACGACACCTGGTTGATAGGAAAGTTAATGCAAGGAAGAAAAAACTTGCACTATCAGTTTTCATTAAAGCAAGCCTTATGAAAAACACAAACAGAACAAATTGAAAATTTCAAAGTACTATATATAAAATCCATGGGCAAATTTGAGACATGTGTGCTTACTTGAATAAACAAAATATTGAATAATTAGGTTTACACTTAAAAATTGTGAAAACTTGTATGGAGGATTTCCAAAACTGCATTAGAGAGAAACCAGAAGTTGTGTTGTGTGGGGGATATCCCCAATTTTCAAACCATGTTGTACAAGAGATACCCGTATATGTAAAAAAATATACATATCTTAGCATTCAGAAATATTTTAATCACTGCCAGACTATTGAAAAGGTATAAATTTCTGTATTTCTGTCATTTCTAGATGAAAAATTATATAAAATAAAATGAAAACTTAAAATTATTTACTTCAGTTTTACTTGAAATTATTTGTAATTAGTATGTTGAATTTTTAGTCATTCTAAACTCAACAATTTCATTACATTTGTGTTATATCTTATACAACAAAAGATTTAAATAATAAAAGATAAAGATTTAATTTCTAATTTTTATCTATTAAATTTTCTTTGTATACTTGTTAACCTCTATAAGTTTACTAAAGTAAATTAACACTAGAAGATGGTATTTTTAACTTTGTGTCAGTAACTAAAAATTTTTAAAAATGCATATTCATTATTAGATTCTCAAAATCATATTTCTAACAGCAAATACAATAAAAAAAAGTAGCATAATTGTTTATACATAATATATCTTACTTCTTGGCAATGCCATTAGATGCTTTCTTTACTATGTATATTTTACATTATATTAATAATTGGATATTGTATATTTATAAACAGATATTATTCTTTAAAATAATCTTTTTTAATAAATAATAACTTTTAAAATGAAGGAGAAAACAATACATTTAAAAATAAAAGTTAACTTTATCTGTCAAACAGATAATCCAAATAATAAATTTTAAAATCTAGAATTACAATATTGTTCAAAAATGTACTTTGTACAATTTCATAGAAAATTTATCTTAAAACAGTAATAATAATAATAATATAGTTAGTATTATTTATTATATTATTGATGTTAGTAATAAATTTTATAAATCTGGTCTACAGGACAAAAAATAGTCCATGTTTCAAACTGCAATAGATCATATTTCAGATAATATATAAACTGTCAAAAATGTTCACTCTTGTTTCATTTTTGTTTAAATTAGGATGCAGACAGATACAGGTAAGAATAAAACAACAGGTAATTAAATGCAGAATGAATTTACTTTCAATGCTTTTTACTTAGGTAAATTATAATCAATTTAATGAAACATTTAAAATGACTGTATTACATATTCTAAATTCAATATTCATTTTGATTAATTTTTCTTATAATGTAGGAATTATTAGACATTATTCAACAGTTTAATAGATTGAATATATATAATTTCTATTATTATATTAAAAATAAATTTATTATATTTATAAATATATTTCAAGTTTTAATAAAAATATGTACAGTGGAATTCCATTAACACAGCATCAGGTATGCCAGCAAACCTAATAAGCCATCATGTCCAGCTCATCTTTACTTAGTGCACTGATAATCCTCCCTATTCATCTGTATTTATACATAACTAGGTAGCCAGTTAATTAAAACTTAAAATAATAATTAAATTTTAAAATATTTAATTTAAATTTAAATATAACTTTTATAACAAAACAAACTGAAACTAAAATTAAAAGTAGAATCAAAATTAATTAATTAAAATCAAATCAATTTAAACATAATTTTTCATTAAATATGGATAAAGTATTTGATTGATTTGGTTATATTTCATCCCAGCAGTTGAGTCTTTATTTATAGCACTTCTTTGTAAAGTGTTAGTTTCAGTTTTATAAGTAATGAACATTTGCTTTTAATATGTAAAATATATAGAATATACATATATAGAAATTGAATATAGAGTAGATAGAGATAAAAGTGCACAAAGTAAGATTAGTGTTTTTTTTTGTTTCAAACCAACCGAGGTAGGAATAATCTGAAAAAATTGAAATGGTGTGTTAAACAATCATAAAAGGCCAATTTTTAGTTTTACATGTAGTAGTAGTAGCAGTAAGACAGGTATCACTCTTTGGTATGACCTGTGTTATGGAAAAAGGGGGAAGATGGGGTGGGGGTGAAAAAAGAAAAGGAATGAAAAGAAAAGGGTTGAGATCCATGGGCATCCCGTGACGGTGTTTTATAAGGAATAATCAGCAGAAAAAACAATAACGATAACAAGAATGGATAACAGAGGAATACAGGTTGGGAGTGACACGGAATACAAATTGAGAGTTTTACACGTAAAGCTATGTAAAATTTTGTCCAGGAAATAAAAAAAACCATGAAAAAATTGCATTGTCCAATAAGTCAGTATAATTGATAACCTGGCACCACATCAGTCCCAATGATCCAGGTTAATGGAATGTCACTATAATTACTAGATATATCTTATTTTAGATTCTTTTCAAGACTGTTTTTACAAAGCTAATTACTTAATTTTGAATAAATCACATACTTTTCTATTACTAATATTTTTCATATGAAATTTAAATCTTTAAGTGGCTATAAAATTAATTATAATAATGCTTAGAAAAAAGTAAATAATTTCTTATTTATAATTATTATTTAGTTCTGTAACCTACAGTTATATTAAAAATAACTTCTATTTAAAATACAGTAATGCCCCGAACTTACACGATAGGTGGGACAGAGCAATAACCATGGAAGTCGAATTCGCGTAAGTCGGGGTATAATTTCGCAATTTGTCTAAAATCCAAGTCGGATGTATGTAAGCTAATAAATGTTCTCGTTAATCTTATCTTGTCTTTTGATTCGTTCACGGTTACAAGAAATCACCACATAGTGTCTCTCAAGGCTCTGTAGATATAACAAACACAGAAATAAATTGTAGTTGTGTGTCGATTCCATGCGACACGTCCGAACATGTAAGCTGAACAATAGTGTGGGGGGGAGGTGAGTAATCAAGAGTTGTGTGGAGCTCAAACAAAAGATGAATCGACGAGATTTGAAAATCACATACCGGGTTCGCATAAGTCGGGGTAGCGTAAGTCAAGGTATTACTGTACAGTACATTAAGGATAACAGTTCGTAATTATAAATAGTGATGTTAATTATTTTTTAATATTTGCATTGTTCTCACTAAATTCTATAACAACTTAATCTAATAATTAATTTTTATATTACTATTAATTCAACTAATTTTTACATTAATTACTATGAATTAATAGTAATATAAAAATTAATTTAAAATATAAAATAAGTTACACAAAAAATTTATTTAAAATTTAAAATTTGCAAATAAAGCTTTTTTATAATTTAAAAAACTTTTCTGAAAATATGCTCCTAATAATACACAATTCTTAACCAATCTATTTATAAAAATGTTTCATAAAGTTTCAGTCAATTATTAAAATATATATATATATAAAAATCAATAAGGAAAAGTCACGTTTTCTTTTTCAGTACAAAACGTCAGTATAAAAATAGATACAACTAAGTATATTATTACTTGTTAATTCTAAAACAATATGATTTATGTAATACAAAGAAAAACTCATTTTTATACTTTATACATAAACTTGGAAACAATTTTATATATTTCATAATTATATAAAATTTGACTGTATTTTTCTGAAATATATTTTACTCAAAAAATGTTTTCTGTTTTGTAGTTTACACATTAATATAATTATGTAAGGAAGAATAAAAAAAAAGTGTTTTATAAAAAACATTATTAAACATTATAACACTATTAAAAAATATTATATATATAAATAATGTATGTATGTAAAACACTTTTTTTTTTATTCTTCCTTACATTATATATTATAGCACCACAATTAAAGAAATCAACAGCATTAACTTTTTGAACTTCTAAATATGTAAAGGACTATTAAAAATGTTTTATCAACAGTTTTTAATTACAGAACTATTTTTAGGGTACCTATGGACATTTAAATAATATATTCTATAATAGTCTTCATTTCATAATTTTTAATAAATATATAATTCAATATAACTTTTTAATTATTATGTATATATATATATATGTGTGTGTGTGTGTAGTATTATGTAAAAAAATTAAAAACAATTTTTACATTTCCCAGTTGTTATATATAGCAGAGAAAGTATGGTGAAACTGGTCAAAAAATGACCACCCCAAGATTTTTAATTTTTGGACTCAGGGCCTTCAAATATAGAGAAATGCAAAAAAAATTTGGGGGTTTTTCTGTATGTATAGATGTTTATTTGTGTGGCATGATCTTGTTCACCCACTTTAAAGTTTAATAATGGCCATGCCTTTTGTCAAAAATTTTTGAAATTTTGCAAGTTTATATATTAGGGGATCAATGCTATTAAATTTTATTGGTTAAAGATTGAGTGAGTGGGGAGATAGAGGGTGGTTATACTTAGAGTTGGACTTAATGAAGATTTTACTCATTACTAGTATTTACAAGTTTTTTATAAAATTCATCTCTACTATCAAATTTAATTTTTTTACCATTTACAATAATCATTAACATAAAATTTTTAAAAAATAAAATATAACAGAAAATACCACATACAATTTTAAATTTATTTTGCTAGAAAAGTTACACAACTCATTATTGATTTTTTTATATATATTTTACTTAATTTTTTTTTAAATTTGGAAAATTATTTTATACAAGCAACTACTAATAGAAAATTTTAAATGCTTGTAATTAGAGTATAAATTATTATTATTCTAAATATTTTCTTTATCAGCAAAACTGAAGTTTCTTAATTTGTTAATAAACAACATAATTATGACAAAACCAGAACTGAAATTATCCAGATATATCAGTCTATGTCATAGCAGTTAATTCCTAAATAAAACTTGGACTTATTCCAATATTTCATTTAGGAGTTAACATGAAAATTATTTTCTAAATAATTCATAAATGTAATCCAAATAATTATAAACAACAAAGGGTATTAAGTATGTTGGAAAATACTGTATAATAAAATTCCAGAACTACCAAGTTTAGATCAACAGTTATTATTCACCATTAGATAATTTAATACTATTAAATATGATAATTATTGATCTTAACTAAATTATAACAATTTATTACGTATAATCCAGATATATCCAAGATCTATTTTACATGTGAAGATATTAAAAACATGAATGGTCTTATTTGTTTTAAATGTATTATATTAATTTTTCATTGAAAAAGTAAATTCGTAACTTACCATCTTTATTTTCATCAAGACTTTTAAAAACTACCATCAGTCGTTTCTCATGTTCAATAACATAATGAACAAACTCTGCAAAATCTACATGTCCACTCTTTGCCAAGTCAGACTTTTCAAAAAACCTCTGAAATTAAAAAAAAAAAAATTCATATTTTTCAAAATATTCATCTATATTGTTAATTTTATAAGATTAAAATATACTGCATAAAAATTTAATTTCTTTGATTTAATGACAATTTAATACATACAGCTAACTTAATTTTTTCAGTGACTAATTTAAAATAGAAGATAGTTCTTATTTTTCATTCTTTAACTAAATGGTAAAAACTAGCTAAAAGATCAATATTTCATCATTTTGTAAAATTTTTAAATTATGCATCAGTTAATAAATAACTGATCGAAACTACCATGTTACATTATTTCATTTGGTATAAAATCTTGAGAAAATTCTTGATACAAAAAGTATATAATATTGAAATATCTGGATTGTATTTAGATATTTATAAAGTTTCTCAGACAGTTTTCTGTTTATACTTTTCCCTTTTTAAATAAATGAATATAGAACAAGCAATTATTTATTGTGACATTGTCACAATATCAGGCTGAAATTTTTAATCATATTTTAATAATTTTTTTAATTTAAAATATATGCTCTCCACCTCAAATTAGTAGTGTCTTTCCCCTGTACATCATACTTTTCTGTTAGTAATCTAACTAACACCTTTCAGGGGAAAATTTTTCAATTGAAATAATGTGACTTTTGATTTGCATCAGAAGTTCATATATAGTTAATCAAGGGATCCCTAATCTTTCCATATCTGATCTTAGCTTTCATCTATCTAACTCCATTCTTGATATTAAGGAAAGACAGACAGAGTGGGAATTTATAGGTCTACAATTCTTTCAAATTGCAGACCAAAAAATTATTGCATCATATCAACTGAATAAATTTAACATACCATAATTATACTTTCTGTATATCAGTTCATTTTTTAAGCTTTTAAAGCTGTATGACTTGACTGCAGTCTCATAGCCAGAAATAAATCATTGGGGCTAATTAAAACAATTGCAACTGATATTTTTCTCTTTTCCAGCCAACACTAGGCCTACTAGCTACAGTACAAGTGTAAAAAAATTAACAGTTACCTAAGTTTACATGATGAAAACAAAAGCATATATTATGTATACTATAGAGACATTGCTAAGACAAGAGGACAGTCACTTCATAGCCCTGGTAGATACAGCTTTACTTGACTGCACTTCCAAGCTTGAAAATCCCATCTTCTTTACATACCAAATGGTTAATTGTTACTTGTTTTCTTGATGGATTCTTTAGTGATTAGTTTTCTTCAGCAAAATTTATACTTATCACAGAGGGAATGCACCAGTAATTGACTTTGCCAACATTATTATACAAGAAAATGCATTTCAAGCTTTCTGCTCCTCTTCAGTCTGTTATTACAGATCTACTTAATTGAACAATAAATGCTACATAATTCTAATACACCATACTGAATAAACCCGCAACAAGTTGCTCTACTTTCCTGGTAGCATTTAAAATTTTGGTGGTGCCAACTGATGTCATATTTTATTTTAGAAAGTTGTTATATTTCAAACTATTCTAAAATGGCAAAAATCTTAATTTCAAGAGTAGGGATGTGTTTTATAAAAAATTATAAATGCAAACAAGGAGTAAAATCTGACCTTACTGGAGATATGTGTGACCACCTTTATCTTCCCACCCCCTCAACCTTTAATCACCAATATTTAAAAGCCTCAATCCCCTTAATAAACAAATCTCCCTGCAAAATTTCAGAAATTTTTGACAAAAAGCACAGGTGTTATTAAGCTTCATGCCACACACACATACTAACATCCATACATACAGAAATTACCCCAAATTTTTTTGCATTTCTCAATGTTTCAAGGCGTTCCAAGTCCAAAATATAAAAATCTTGGGAGGGGGATCATTTTTTGCCGCATCACCATTTTTTTTCTCTGCATAACGGCCAAGAAAGTAAATAATACTCACATTAAAAAGTTTAAATGCAGTAAATTAACTTTGACTGTTTTTTAAAATTAAATTAGTGACCACTGCATGAATCAACCTTGTATTCATATCATAAACTAAGAAATAAAATTAGGCTATGAATACAAAGTTGATTCATCCAATAGTCACTAATATAATTTTAAAAAACATTCAAAGGTAATTTACTGTATTTAAACTTTTTAATATATTATTTATTCAGTACTATATATTAGAATTATTTAGCATTTATTGTTTAATTAAATAGATCTGCAATAGACTGGATAGAGGCAGAATGCCTGAAATGCATTTCCTTAATAAAATTGGCAAAATCAATTACTGGTGTGTTCCCTGTGTGATTAGTTCTCTTCAGCAAAATTTATACTTATCACTAAAGAATGCCAAACAGTGGTCCTAGATTATTCCTGAAATTTCATTCTCTGTATTCTTGCCCTAGAATTTTTTGTTGTTTTCAAATATATTTACATTTGATCTTTAAAAAGTTTGAAAAATTTTGATTTTAAAGAATTTCAAGCAATCTTAATAACATTTATTATATTTTTATCAAATTATCAAAAAAGTAAATTAAGAAAATTATAACTGATAATTACTATTAATTAATTAATATTCAACACTGAAATCTTGAGTACAGTACTGAAATGTAGATTTGACATCTTTTGGCATTGTTTTGGCATCTCTTCCCATATGGACAAATGATTATCACAACCTAGGCAACTGGAATCACTTACTGTAGGCAACTGCTGTGGTAGTCACTACATTAAACAAAGCTCTACTATTTATTATTCTTCATTTACTTGCAATAACGCAATTTAATAATCTTAATTTTAACTTTTTGGTTATATTAAATGCATAGATTAAGAACCCTTTGGTCTTTTAAATATTAGATTTGTTAATTTGAACTTGTTAAGATAATTTGTCATGAAATTGTAATGGGTGTGTTATAGAATGGAATGCAAAAATAAGACAATTTTACTTAGAACTAAAGATTTGCATAAACTATAAAATCATTATAGGTATGTATTTAGTAGATAAAAAGAATAAATTGTAAACACTACAAATGTCCTCTCTTAACCAGAGCTACAGCAATGTTTTGACACACTTGGCAATGCATTAGTTTTTAGTCCACAGCTCAAATGGTTATGAGGCCTATGTCTTTTGTTCAAAACTTCTGACATTTCTCAAGGAAATGTTTCCAAAAATTTTCAGAAAAATGGTTTGGGAGTTATGGGTATAGTGTCCTTATTCTCAAAACTTTGCACATTACAAAATTGTTTACTTGTATAAATTTTTAATTTATCATTATTATTTTTTTCAGATGATTGCAGTTCTGTAGAATAGGCCTTTTTCTGCTCTGAGAGCAATAAGAGACTGTTTATGAGGCATGGGGGGTGCTTGGTGCCTTTCACACCTCACATCCTCGAATTTGCCCCATTGCCAATGTATTTTCCCCAGTTACGGCTCTGCTAGTAACTGGGAAAAAAAATTAAAGTTTTGATAAAATCCTGAGATAATCTGAAAATACTCTTGATAATCAATTGTTCTTTAACTAATCAAGGTCAAACATTAAATGTTCTATACTATAATAGTAAGAGACATTAATGTTCTATATTTAAAAACAAAAGTTAAGAAATACAATCTTACTTTATTCTAATTCTGTCATTTAATTCTTAACAGCTCTATAAATATCCATACAAAATTTATTTTAATAAAAATAGTTGAAATTTTAAACTAAAACTGTGCAGTTCAATTAAAATATATATATATTATTATTATTATTAAGAATACTTTGATGGTATATATATATATACCATCAAAGTATTCTTAAAATTTACTTTCTGTTAACAAGCAACAAATATTGGACTGCATTTTTAAAATTTAAATAACTAAATTTTAAAAATGCAATTCAATATTTCATATAAAAATAAAGTTTTTAATTAGTATTACAATTACAATTCACAAATTCTGAATGTTCTTTCATTTATTATTTTTACTAAGAAATTTGACCCAACACAAAATTAAAGGTACAAGTTTACCTTTCACACAGAAAGCCGTACCGAAGTAAACACACAACTCTCCAAACACATCAGTCAAAACTGTGTCGTTTCCAAGTTAAATCAATAATCTTCATATATTAGGAATATTTACACTCACCAGATCTTTAAAATGGGGTTTTTAAATTTCTATCTATCTATTACCGTATTATGTATTGTAACTGCAGATCTAATATCAATTAATCTCCTTCTATGGCGTATTTTGTTAACTTATATATATAGGGGTTACTTTAAATCGAAATGAACCTTACCTGGACATGATTTGAATCGTACGGGACGCCTAATTTCTGGAAGGATTTGGTTAAATCTTTTATATTGATCCTCCCGTCTCCATCCACATCGAGTTGCTTAAACAGTTTCTCCAATCGTTCTTCTTGCTGAGAAGGCAATTCTTGGTAATAATGAGGAGGATGAGTAATTATCCTCTCGTGAGTTTTTTCTCCAACCGGAGACATTTTTATTTAAAAAAAAAACTATCCCCAAATATTTAATTCATTTCAAAAACACTACAGTAGATTAGGCTTAATGGAATTACCACACACAATATACATTTTGACTCGAAACTTCCAAAGTATTTATTCAATCAAATAAATATATATAAACTTTAAGCTTTCCTAATAAATAAAACCGTTCTATTTTCACTTTTACACGGCCTTATAATCAAAATTCCGACAAACATTTCTAGTCTTACAAGGACACGAGACTGTGGCCATATTAACTCTAACCAGACGATCGGATCACTGAACCGCATTCGAAAAAATACTAAAATAATATTCGATACGCCCAATTAATATCGAAATATTATTAAAATATATATTAATATATTAAAGATAATATTATTTAATCTAAAATTTAGAATATCGCTGTTAGAAATTTGCTCAAGAAATTAAAAAAAAAATTGCTGCGGATCTGCTTAATGGTCGACGGATCGTCAGATGGTGATTGATAAAATTTACTGCAGTTTCGTTAGCCGTTTATATCTTTTGTGTATTTTGTACTAACGGAATCGTTTCATTATACTTAACGACATTTACTATTTTTTATTTAATTGTAAGTATTTTACTTCGCAGTTTATTTTGAAAATAATGACACTTAATTTTAGGCTTAACTTTCATTATTAAAAAAAAAATAGGCTTGATGAACTCTTACGTAATTTTTATTGACCTGTAAATTAGTTAATGGCAAAAATTTTCGATGTATTTTATACGATGATTAACCTTTTTTGTGTGTGTGTAGCTTTATAATTGTGAATTTGCATTCCTAATTTGTAAGCGAGGGAAACTGAGTGGGTTGAATAGAATGGGATGTGTTACTGTGATCCTTGAAAGTATCAGATGTTTTGAAAAAGCGACTTAGGAAAAAATTGTTAATCTATCACGACACCCCTTCACTTTATATTGCAAACATAGATAAGTGCTTTGACAATGACTTTTATTTTTCAAACGTATTTTATTATATTGAAATTAGTGAAGATTTTATCTAAAAACTTGTAAGTTTATTGAGGTTTGTTTTTCTGTTTTTTATAAAATGGAAATAATTATTTTAATATTTCAGAAATGTTTTGAGTAATTTAGTTTATATATAATTAGAAGTTAATTTTAATTTATTATAAATTTTTCATTTTTATTTGGAAACAATTTGTATAATTGTTTCATAATTTTACAGTTTTCATTAGTTTTGAAATAATAATGACATAAATTTTAAATTTGATACTGAATATTTACTACATTTAATATTTTCTGAAATATAAACATCATTGAAATTGAAAAACATATGATGTAATAATTTGAAAATATGTTTATATTTAAAATACTTTTTATGGATTTTTATTATGTACACAATTGCTAATATCTCAATGATTACTGCTCTAGTTGAGATTCTAGTTTATTATATCAAATTTTCCTGTAAAGTTAGTGATTATTAGTGGTGTTATTAATATGAATAATTGTCAGTTGTAATCAAATATAGATATTCATTTGTGTGTGTGTGTATCTCCTAATAGGTATAAAAATATATGTGGTTCTTGGAATGGCTATAAGTAAAATAAATTCCATCAACAATAATAATCGTAAAGATTATATGATAATTCGAAATACATTGTTTGGTAGAGGTTTTGCTCGCATAGTTCAAATAACATGACTGATAACGTATCTTTTTAATTTGCAAAAGTTGTAGATTTTAATCCCGAGTCAAATTTTCTTATTAGATATTTATGTAAATTTAGTAAATAAGCATTATTCATTTGTTAATATTAAAATGGACGATCGTTGCTTGTCTGCATTACCAAATTTGTTAAATTAATTATTAGTCAAAGCAATATATAAAAATTGTCATAAGCCGTTAATTTTGACAATTATTAATATTTATTTTAGGTGTGATTTAGAAGTGATTCATTGATGCATTTCATTATCTAGAGCACATTTAATACTAGTTTAAATATATCAGGTAATTGGCTAAATGACTCATGTCATTTAACCTACTAAATAAATTATATATTGAAAAAAGACGTTTACTGTTTGGTCTTCTATATATCAAGAATTAGTGTGTAATATTTCTTTAGTTTTTAAGACATTAAATTTTTTGTAGTTACTAATTTTGATATTCTGTCTTTCTTAAATATTCCGTTTTCAATGAATGTTATGTAACTAATGTGACCTCCAACCTCCAGGCTTTTATGAAATAAATTGATTGTATTTTATCAAAACAAAATCAACTTCTTGTAAAAAGTTCAAAAGATAAGTTTTTTTAGTTTTTTGAATGTTAAATAATTATTCAGAGTTATGTTGTAATTTACTTGTTAAACAATTTTGAAACAATTAATGTATATAATTTTTTCATTTTTCATTAAAAGTAATAAGAGTTTGCTGAATTAAAACAAATATCAACAAATGAGATTTTTTTTTGTTAGACTTTGAAATCTAAATACTTTTTATTGTAATAAATTTATCTTTTAAAACATCCCAAGAAAATCCTTACTTTTAAATATTTTAGTATATCTTATTGTATGTTAAAAAAATTTAAAATACTACTGTGTAACATTTTAGTGTAGAATTTTAACAAATTTTGAGTGAATATTATTTATAAATGTTATTTTTATTCAAGTGGTAATATAATTTTAAATTAATATATAGTATAAAATTGTACATCCTTAAGATATTTTACTGTACATACAAAGTACTTTTACATATTATTTTAAATATGTTAGAAAATAATTTAATTGAAATCTTTAACATTATGATAGATTTTTACTATGTAGGGAAATGATTATATTGAAATATTTACTTCAATTGATTTGATCTGGAACTGATCTAGTTGTTTTGGATCAAATCATCTGGAAATGATTAAAATAATCACTTACAGATCCATAATTTAATATTTTCCTTCTGTCATGTTTCAGTTTATATTTCTTGCAATTGTTACTGAATTACTATTACAGAAACTATTGACTTGAAACTATTTATTGATTCTTATTGTAAGTGAAATATCTTTATCCTTTGTTAATTTATCAGCACTCTTCTGCCTTGTTATTCATGAGTAACATGACAAGGTTTCAACCATTGTGTGCATCATATGACACAAGGTCCACTGATGCATGCATAATGCTGCTTTCATTGAGTAACTGTAATTACAGGAGTAAATTTTTTTAAATTGTTTGCTCTAGTAGGAACGCATGGGAAAAGATTTTCCTTTGGGGATTTAATGAAAAAAAAAGTATAGAATTTTTGGTGTTTGTATTTTGAAAAGTATCAAATTAAATAACAGAATAGATGGCAATAGCTCTATTTTGTTATCCCCTATACTTACATGCTAGACTTACATGGAAAAGTGCCAAGATGGATAACAAAACAGATGTTCATAAGTC
Organism: Centruroides sculpturatus; assembly: GCF_000671375.1. Taxonomy (NCBI): domain Eukaryota; kingdom Metazoa; phylum Arthropoda; class Arachnida; order Scorpiones; family Buthidae; genus Centruroides; species Centruroides sculpturatus. The sequence continues at coordinate 119,082 of NW_019385028.1, forward strand.
TGGTTTGTTATACCATCTGTTTACACATAAGACCTAAAAGACAATTTGTCATCATGAATAACAAAATAGACATAAATATAAGTTTGTTTTGTTAGTCTTTTTACATGCTATACAATTAAGGTGCATCCCATAAATATAGTTTTACTTACTAAAATTAAGTTTTTAATCTGTTCAAAGAAATGAAGAAATTGTTAACAATAACCCTCCAACAGCCATATAACATTGGGCTATAATTTGGAAATAATAATTATAATGTACTAATAAATTTGGACTAGAGGGAGGCATTAGGTGTCTCCCTTTCCTTCGAAAACAAATTTTTTTTATAAAAATCTGAATCGTTGATTTTTTTTTATTCCTGAAGGTCGTCATTCAAATGGCCGAAAACATTTGAAAAGTTAATAAAAATGGCCTGCATATTAAAGGTTTTTGTCAAGGTTTGGTTGTTATTTAAGTGCAGTTAGAGAAGAGTCTGAAGTTAAAGTTACAGTAAAACAACTAGCTTATCCATATTTGATAAATGTAAAAACATTTAAAACTAATTAGAACAAAATGAGGAAATAGTCTTTATATTTATGAAATTTTATGCAAGAAAAAAAAATTAATTTTGATGCCAAAAAGTTGTTAATTTTAATATCTTTGCAATTTACATTTGTTTTTGTAATTTGGTCCTAAGTTTAAAGTGCTTATACTCATATTTATTTTACTTTCCCAGCTGTTATGTATACATAACAAGGGAAAGTATTGGAATCATGTCAAATTTGACCAAGTGATTTGCATATCTCCATGTTTTGAGACCACCTGAATATAAAAAAAAAATAGAAAATATCCTATGTATGTGTATATTTTGTACTATCTTAGGATGGGATAATGATGAGATGAAATTGGGCATGGTAGCTTATGTATAAGAGGCAGAGCTGACACTATCATTTCAGCAAACTAGGCAACTGCCTAGGACACAAGCCATGAAGGAGTGCAAAATTTCAAGCCATGCTTTATTCACACTTCACTAAAATATTAAATTAAATAGTGATATATGATTTAGGTATAGATTCTTTTTCTTCATCTCACTCACAGCACACTATTTAACTCTTGGTTCTTTTTTGTTCCTTACCTAATTGATTTGTACTTACCATTGTTTAAAATCTGGTTGAGATATTTAACTGAATTTTAAAGTATACTAGCTGTGCCTGCAGTTTTTCCTGCGTGGAATTCAGTTTGTGGCAATGTTCAGCACAAGTCCGGACACGTGCACTGCATATCACGCCAACTGTGCTGCACGGTTACCTATCTCGTATATGTATGCGTCTTGCCGTAAACCAAAAATATAATGCTTATCTAGATGATATCTTTTAATTTATATGAATGTTTAACGGAATAATATTTAGCCTAAGTCCATCCTGAAGGTCCGTTCTAAATATTGGTGAAAGAATTTTTGAAATCGGATGAGTAGTTTCGGAGATTACCTCCTACATTCAAACAAACTTTACCTCTTTACAATATTAGTATAGATATATAATCGAATATATAAAGTATATATATTTGATATAGTATTTCAATTAATAAATTTTTGTTTTCTTAATATAGATGAAGAAGAAAGATATATATTTGTTTTTGCTGAAGGAAAGAAATAATGCTGCTAATTGTAAGAAAAAGTTTTTTTACATTGTATTTTGATGTTTATTATATTTAAAAGATTTATTCATTTTAAAAATATTTTAAATAATTATATAATAGTTGTATTATCTCAATTTTTTATAGAATTATCAGCAAATATCTCTAATAGTAGAATTTGAGATAGAAAATATTAAAAAAACTGTCATTCCATGAGAAACTATAGTAATTAAATAAATTAGCAAAGTAAAATTGTAAAGAGTAAAAAAAGGTAAAGACAAAAGAATTAAGATTTTAACCAAAAAAAACACAAAAATAAAAGTGTACTATAATGTACCAGTACATTTATGTAAAATTAATATTTCAAATGAAAAAGCTAGTTAAAATCTTCTAAAACTTTAACTATTGATTTAGATGTTTTATGTAGGTTGTACTAACATTTAATATCTATCTAACAGTTAAATCATCAAGTTATTGTTGTTTTTCATTTTCATTGAACCAATCTTGGACATTAATGAAAAGTCTCTTATTAGTGAGGTTGAGGCTGAAGTTTTAAATGTGAAAATTTGTACGTTGGACATTCAGCGCTGCTTTCCTGTAAGCCTAGAAGTTTGACAATGGTGTTTTGGAATGTCGAGCATGATTCCTTTGGCTATCCAAACACCATTGTCAAACTTCTAGGCTTACAGGAAAGCAGTACTGAACGTCAGACGTACACGTTTTTGCATTTAAAACTTTGGCCTCAACCTCGCTATTAACTTAATTGCTTTACGTTAATAGATTGATAGTTAATAGAAAAGCAAGATGACTTCCATATTATTTTGTCAATGATAATAGAAGAGTATTTAATGATCATTGAGGAATTAAATAAACCTTTAGAATTTATATTGGAATTTTACATTAGCTGATAAGCTAGGAATATCATAATGTTCTTATTTTGGATACTGTGATCATAAAGTCAACATCCTTGGTATTTTTGCAGTTGTAGTCAAATTGATTCCAAAAACTCAATATTGTATTCACTATTGAGTCTTAAAATTGATTTAACTAAACAATTTTATTATGATATATGTATTTACTTGAATGTAAGACACTGTTTTTGGTTTCTTAATATAGAGTGTATCTTAGATTTGATGTAATATGTCACACTTAGCAACATCTAGTGCCATGCATCTTATTTCTCTGTCACTAATTCTATTATGTCATTTTAATAATTTTATTAGACCAATATTCATAATAGTAAATATTTAAGAAATTAAATCAGCCCAATCTGATCAGTCTGTTATAGTGTCATAAGTACTTGGATAAAAATTGCAGGAAAACCTTGTGTGCACTCTTTCAAAAAATGCTGCATTTCCAAGGTTTCAATTGACACTGAGGATGATTGCATGTGAAAATATGAGAGCATCAAATCCAGTGCGGATTCCCAAGAGCCTAACACTGAAAGTGAAGAAATTTTTCAACTTTGATATTTGTTATGTTGTGTGGGTTTGATCAGCAAGATAACATGTGTCCAAAATAACCTTAATGTCATTCAAGATATTAAAAACAAATACAGTAGAGCGTTGATTATCCGAATCAACTGGGGTTGTTTGGAAAATTTATTTTTCAGTTTTCAGATCTCCAAGTAATTTCACTTCAATAGAACACAGTTTAAAGCTACAAAATTTAATTATGCATAGTGAGAAGCAGATTGCTACAATCAATGATAAAACCCAAATATATCTGAATATTTTTTAAAAAGTAATACTGACTCTAATTCATCACTTACTATAATGGTTCATATTTCAATTTTGCATGGTATCTTTATTCTATTGGGTTGTTCCGAAAGTAAGTTCATTTTTTTCCGTGGAAAAAACTTATGAAATTTGAGATTATCGTGGTAAAACACTACACCTGTTTTGTTGATCAACTCTGGCTGCCTTTTCTGTTTGATGATATTACTCAGTTTGTTTACTCTATGGCAGTATACTTTCGAATCAATTGTTAAATTGTCTGGTAAAAGCTCCAAAAAAATTTCTTTAATCCCACCAAAGAGAGCATTTCTTTTTAAGAACATGTGGAACCCATATATCAAGCTTTGAAACAAAACCAATTTGTTTCAAGTAATTATAAACGGTTCAATTTGACAAATTTAATCTCTTAGTGATTTCACATGTTGTTATTTGGCAGTTTGCTTCAATCAGTACCTTTATTTTGTTTTCATTGGCTTCAACTGACCATCCAGAATGTGGTGCATCTTCAATATTGAAATTGCCAGAATGAAATTTTGTAAACCAGTTTTGGTACTGTTGTTCTGTCAATACATCTTCACCATACACGTTGCACAATTTTTTTCTCGCTTAAACAGCATTCTTACCTGTTCAGTAATAAAAGAGCAAAACATTCCAAAAATGCTGCTTTCGATCTTCCATATTTGATGGACACAAAATAAACAATTGCATGAAATCAAACAAAATTTTTTACAAATAAGCCTTAAAATGCTAGCTGTCAAAATATATAATGATAATACGGTTTAGAATGAAAATGACGGGAAAAATACGACTAATACGTCTAGTGGTAAAAAAAAAACGAACTTACGTTTCGAACAACCCAATATGTTCATAAATAAAAAAAATAGTGCAGAGTAGCCCCTCATTATATTGCACTTGTTGGGCAACAAAGAAAAAGCCTTGTATATCTGGTGGTGCAATATAAACGAGTACTAAAACATATAATAGAACATCAAAACTTATAAAATTACAGAGTAAAAATTTTCTAAAGAGCAAAATAATGTTGCTACTGGATAAAAACTTTAGAAGTTTCTATTTAGAAATAAAAATTCTGAGCTTTTACTAAACAGATTTATACATGCTTTGGAATCTCTATCCTTTGTTTTTTCATCAGCAAGTGTTTCTGATATAAAATAAGATTTGTTTAGCAATACTAAATTTTATTTGTGGTTATATCATATTAAATGACTGTTATGTAAACATTGATACCATGAATGTCCATTTAGCATTATTGTTTCTTTAACAATGAAATTTAAAGACAAATACTGTCCATATAAAAACAAAATATCAGTTGTGATTTTATTATACAGTGTTGTATTTCACAATAAATTGCTCATTAAAAATTTATCCATTCATTTTGTATCAACTGGATAGATTAGACTCAAAAAACACACCTTTAAAAGATCCAGCAAAGAAATTTACTAAATAATGTTTTCATTCGGTTTAACTGATCATCTTCAGTTATGATACAATCAAACGTGAAAATAGAATGTAAATACAAAAATTTAAAAATAAATGATGATAAGAATTCTAAAACAGATAAATAAAAAGTTGCTACTAGGTAAAAATTTTGGAACTTTCTGTTCAGAAATAAAGAAATATTTTCCTTGCACATTTTGCAGTGAGTTTCAAATTTCACACCTTTTATGTGAATTGACTATATTGTATCAATAAAGGTATGAAATTTTGAATTCACAGAAACTTGTAAATTTGGAGACGGTACTTAAAACCAGTAAATAAACAGCTTTTTAATATCAAAAGGAAACAAATGATAATTGATCCGTCCACCTGTTTTGCCTATTTAGATCTTGACAAATTTATTGTTTCACCTGTAGTGATAGTTTCAAGGACAATGGTAGGAATAAAATATATTTCATTACAAAATGGAAATTGATATTTTAAAATTTATTGACTCAAGTGCTTTTAAAATTTGGGGACCAAAAAAAAAAATAGCACAATATATTTACTATTGAACACAAGACTGTGTTATTATTAAAACACTTGGCGTTTATCCACTTTATTCAGTCAACTGAATAAAGTGGATAAACGACAAGTGTTTTAATAATAACAGTCTTGTGTTCAATAGTAAATAAATACGAAAACACGGTTTCAAAAAACGAAGCACAATATATCTGAATCATAATATAATGAGGTAGCTACTATATTATGATTACCTTTTAAAGGTAATCATAAAACTTGCACAAATACCTTTCTTAATGGACAGTCATTTTGGTCTCAAAAGTTGTTTCACTATATTGTTACATCACTAGACTGTTTTAAGATACAGTAGATCCCCCTATAAAACCGTTTCCTATAGTTATGATTCCTATAAAAATTGTGGCAGTACAGTAGATCCCCCTATAAAACCGTTTCCTATAGTTATGATTCCTATAAAAATTGTGGCAGTATCCGTAAACAACGGTAAAAATAACTCCTATAATACGTAAAACGTCATCGGGCAGCCGAACTACTTTCCCGCCGTCCGTAGCGCCACGCTACGGACGTTTAGGCGGATAAATTGAGTTTTGTATCGTCTGTTCATATAATTATATATAAATTAGGTACTGTACATATAATTATATATTAATTATATATAAATTAGGTACTGTATATATAATTATATATTAACTTAATTTATTGTAACTTTATTATAATTAAATATATATTTTTCGCCGTCTAGCGTCACGCTACGGCGAGTTAGGCGACCTATCGTCTGTCCAGTACTGTAATTTTATACATTTCTTGTGAAAGAAACATTTCTTATTTAACGGCCATAAAAATTATTTATATTAAGGATGTCTCCAAAGGTCAACGAAGTTTTCGCAGAAAAATAATATCAGAAATCGCGGCCGCGGTTTGATGCGCTGTTCCGCGACGAAACCAAGCTTTAGCAACGGGCGTAGTCGAACGGTACACACTCGGTAAGCAATCCTACAATTTTTTGTTTATAACGTAGTTTATACGGATTATTTTCAAAAAAATATACGTATTTTGGAAATGTTGAGTCGAATTAGTCTAGAATCGATTAATTTTATGAAAGAAAACCTTTCAAACAGCCGTAGTCCGTAAACTATGATTCCTACAAAATTGATTCATAAAGAACGGAACATATCTACCGTCTTATAGGGGGATCTACTGTATTAATGCTATTGTGTTATAACAGTGATTATTTGTTTAGCCCTGTCATCAGATTTGTCTATTGAGCAGCTAGAGCTTAAAAGTATTTTTTTTTTTTTTTTAAATACTGTAAAGACTAATGGAACAATAAAAGATTAGTTGTTACTTTCTGCAGGGAGGGAAAAAACCTATGTGCAGTAAGTCTGACCTAATCATATTTAGGTTAGAGGAAAATGTGTGTGTTTTGTGATTTCTTAAAAGGATATCTGGTATTTGTAATCTACTTTATATTAAAAATTTCTTGTGAACCTGGTACCATATTGATAAAGATAACTAAAATGCTTATTTCAGGAAATCAAGTTATTTTTATTAAGAAGCATTTTTATTCTTTTATAATGTTTTCAGCTCAACATTTGAAGAGGAATGCCATTTGTTAGTGTATCAGATCAATCATTTTTAAAATTTTATGCAAACTTCAACTTTTTTTATTACATTAAAATAAACCTTTTCATTTTTGCATAACCAATTGACAAGTTAATTTTGACTGACTTCTGTATAGAATTTTACCAAACTTAAAGAATGTTTATTTAGCATTTCAAACATTATTCCATTTTTTTAGAGTGGTCCTTTTTGTTCAAATATTTCAAATTTAATTTTTTTATTCAATATTTTTAATTTCTCAATATTTCAAACTTAAAGGTTTTTACTCTTGTATTTTTTCTTATTCATCTGCTATGCACTAACAGCATTAGAATTTTCATTCTGGGAGAGCAGAGGTGGTGTGGAACATTATTTTAGTAGGGCGTGCATTATCTGTGCATTTTATCATCAAACTAAATAATTTTTAAAATTAGCAATTATTTTCAATAATATTTTAGGTATAAAATGCTTACTTTCAGATAGCTAACAGTTTAAATTTTTTATGTAGGAACATTTATGTATTTTAAACATTAATAAATTGAAAGACACATTTATAATCTCATTATTTTATTTTTATTCCATACAATGTGTTAGATATATTTTTCTGATTGACTTTCAACAGGTTACTAAATGTTGCAATGTCATAATGAAATGAATAATTCTTACTTCATAATAAACCTCTCCATTGTATTTTTCCTATATATTCATGTATCTAATTACTTTCATTTTGAATTACTTTACATTTTAAAGTACTTTTCATTTCACAATGAATATCTAATAATTTTCCCTTAAGTTGTTTTTGTAATTATGCTATAAATTAGTTAAATTCCACAAATAAAAATCATTTTATTTATTTAAAATGGACAAAAACATTTACATACATTTAACATAATAGTTAATTTCTTTGCTGCTAAAAAATTTTCATGGGGATTATTTGTGGTTTTTATGTAGCAATTTAGTGTAATCAATAGGATAGCAGTCAGTTAACTTTAAAAATAATATTTAAATGAAGGCAATTAAAATTTTAAACAAGTCAAAAACTAGGAAAAAGAAAAGTCATCTGAACACAATTAAGCATGGTTGCCATGGAAATGAACACACAGTTGTTACAGTTGCAAGATTATAAACTTTATATAGGAAAAAAATATTAAATAACCAATGAATTCAAGTTAAATGATTACAGGTTGAAATGAGAATTGATAGTTTAAATCTGCTAGAAAACATTTTGATAATATACTAGTGTATCATTTCCACAGCTAAACTCATTTTTTTCTCCCTGCCCTATATAATTATATAGGACAAATTTTTAAATTTAAATAAATTATTATTTATGATTTTTAACTTGAATATATTTTGTCTATGCGTTAAGTAATTAGTTAAATATAATTTTAAAAATTTCAAGCATAATTTAAATTTGGTAGTCCTGTGTGATTTATTTTTTTAATGAATACAGATTTTTGTACATACATCACATTTTATACATAAACAAAACTATTCATAATATATTCGTTTATATTGAGATATGAAAATTACATAATTTATTTGTTTATAAGTATTTTTTAATTGTAGAATTAGTGTGAGAATATATATATAATAGCTGTATTATGTTAATATTTAAATTATTTTATAAATTATTTATAAATTATGAAATGTCTTATATATAGATAGGAATATTCATTCTTAGGCCTGTGTATTTACAGTACAGCCAAACACATATAATGAGAATATGTTTGGCTGTACATATGCAGAATTGGTTATTTATACATACTGTGTGTAAAAATATGTTATACAGTAAAACCTGTATAAATTGGAATCACTTGGTACCAAATATTTTTCTAGTTTGGCAGATTTCCATTTTGAACAGGTTTTCTTTTTAATACAGAAATATTATATTAAGCATGTGTTTGTGTGTGGAGATTTCCAGCAATATTAACAGATGTTCTGAAATTAAATAGCTTTGAACAGATTTGTTTATATGAATATGAAAGCTTGTCAGTTTTTTGTAATGTTATTTAAGAGTTTTATTAAGAAACAAACTTTTGACACACAAAATGGCTTCATCAGGTAGCTTACAAAGAATGTAATGGTTTTTAGAACATTATGGATAACAAACCAGATTTATGAATACAACAATCATAGAAGATACCTTATTTAAATTTCACATTTGTACAAATACATTCAGAAGGTCACTGCTTAGCTTCCAAAGGAATAAAATGTATACCAAAGCCTAAAAATAGTGATTAAAACTTTTTATTAACACCAAAAAACCTGATAAGCTTTCATATTTGCAAGTTATTGTGGCATATGTTGATATTGTATTGAATTTTATTTATATAGAACTGTTTTGTAAACAACTTGAAAACATTTTTAAAAATTAGGATTAAAATATATGAGAGAGAAATGTTTATAAAACAAACTGTTTTTGTATAAAAATAGATTTTTAAGTTTGGTTTTTATTAAAAATATTTAATGAAGAAAAATTAAGTTTTAAAGATAATTATTTTTGTTTAAATATCAAAAAATAACCTTTTTCTTCTTACCAGCAAAATGTTTATTAATGGAACAGATGTATTCAGCCTGATTTATAGCCTTATCTCAGGTCTACCATCAATCCTAGTATAAAAACTTTTTATTTTGGGATATTAAATAGTTTGACACACCCACCAGATTCAAAATAGTTCTTTTTTAAAAAATAAAGAATACAGTAGTGCCTCATACTTTGAATTTAATTCATAATGAATGATAGGCTGTTTGAAGTTCTGAATCAATTTTTTTTTCTATTAGAAATACAGGTACTCCTCACTTCGTGACCTGCCTGCTTAACGACCAATTGAGTTTCGACCTGCAATTCAGGAAATCCCCTTTCTCAGCTTGAGTGTCAATCAGTGGCAATTGGTGACATGCTTACTGAGCGTAGTATAGGCTTGCTATGCACTTTTTTAGTCAATTTGATGTAATTTAAACAATTGCGGACCTTGCCAATGTACTTAATTTAGATGTTGAAGTGGAAGACATTGCTGAATTAGTGGATTATGCTGATGGAGAGCTAACAAGATTTAATAGAGTTAGAAACGATGCAGTATTTGGAAGAGGAAGAAGACGAAAGAAGTGAAAAAGAAATTCACGGTACATGGGTTAGTTGGTGTGTTCTCCAAAATTAATGCGGCTATGTTGGAACTTGAGGCTATGGACCCTAATACTGAACATTTTAAAATAAAGTTGAACATGGGATGAGTGAACTTTTGAAGTTCTATAGAGAAATTTATCAAGAAAAAAAGATTACAATGCAAACCACAGTTAAGAGTTTCTTTTCAACTGTTACATCTAAGACCTCTGCCCTTGAAGGTACAACTTTTATTTCATCGTCGTCATCTCCTTTACCTGGGAAAAAACCTCTACAAATCCAGATAACCAAATAAATAAATGATAATATGTATAGTACATATGCATGTCTTTTTATGAATAAATTTGAAGTTTGTTGCATAATTTTTATAATTTTACAATGATCCTATATTCCTGGCGCAAGCTCCTCACTTATCACCCAATTCACTTAACAATGTAGTCGTAGGAACGGAACTTGGTCATAAAGTGAGGAGTACCTGTAATGGAAAACAAATTAATTCATTTCCAGATCCTAAACAATACCCATTTTAATAAATTTAAAACAGCAAACATGTCATTTAAGGTAAAAATAATTAATTGCACTAATAATAAATTAAAACACAAAAACAATAAATAAAAAACACAAATACTGTATAATAAAATGAAAATTATGTTTAATGTTCACACACCGTTGACTTTGGCATCTTAAACATATCCATCAGATGGCACATGTGTACTGCTTTCATGCAAAGCATGAAAGCAGTACACATGTGGCATCTGATGGATATGTTTAAGTTCCTTTTTCATCTCAATCATTGATATTACAACTTTCCTCTCTTTAGACCTTGTTACTTCTACATACTTTAGCATGCCATGGTTAATAAGTAAAAGTTATATTTATTGGATTGAACAGAAAGTTTCTGCATATTTCCATGTTACTTAATATAAATGTGTGATTTACTTATAAAAGTTGTACAATTTAACACATTATTACTAATTTACATTGTATTCTTTATTTAGAAGCTTATTTTACACTTAAAGTGCATTTTTTTACTGCACACATAATTGACCTTTGAAGCATTGTTTAAACTCAAAGGCAAATTTTTGTCTAATTTAGCATTCAAACTCTGAAGCATTTGAAGTATGAGGTACCAAAGGACCACTTTGGTACCTTGTACTTTGAACTACTCTATTTCTATTGTGTAATATTTTGTACACTTTGCTGTTAAGTCAATAACTGAGTTTGGCAGTTATATTTTCTTGCAGTTTCTTAATAGTGATCTGAGTCTTGTATCAAAGTTAGCTACTACATGTCTGGACTCAGCTAGTGTGTGTTGTTTTGTTATAATGTAATTAAGGAAGGATTGCCCTTCTGTACTGCGGATATACTTTTGTGTTATTCTTGCACCAATTTTCTTGTGTATTCACATCTTACTGCAAGCTTATCTACATATCTGATTTCCTTTCCTGTGTGCAACACATCTATACAATGTGTGAATGCCCATCTCACTAACATAAGGAGGGTGTTCACAAAAAATGTAGTGTAAATTTTGATAGGGCAATAGGAGTGTATTGTATTCTGATTACAGATGAAAGAAATTATAGTAATTTGATTTATATTGGCACTATGGTTAAGTCAATCGCCAATAGAATTAAAGAACATAAACACAACATTGAAAAAGTAAGTCGGTAACATCACTTGCCATATATGTCAGCAAGGCGGAGTTGTATGCCAGAGTTGAAGAAACACAATTAATTAAATTGAACTTTAAAAAGGACAACATAAAAGCTTTGTTTTGAAAATTTCAAGAACCTCTAATGTTGAAAGGAAACTGCATTAATTATAAGGATGGAAAATCATGTTGACAGCCTGACAGTTGTGTTAGGATCACCCATGCATGAGGTGCAAAAATGGAGGCCAAATGTGACTTAACCAATTTTTTATGAGTAAATAGTAATGTCTGAATGAGAGATATAATTATTTATATGTATGGTTTATAAAGAGAATTATTTTGAATCTGGTGGGCCTGTCATAAATTATTCGATATTCCAAAATAGAATGTCTTCATATTAGAGTTGACGATAGACCTGAGTTAGTCCCATAAATCAAGCTAAAAATGTTTGTTCCATTAATAAACATTCTGCTGGAAAGAATAAAAGGTTATTTTTTGATACTTGCAAGTAGTTCCAGTTTTGTTTTCAATTTTCTTATTTTTGTTCATTAATCAGTTTTTGTAAATATAAATACAGTAGAGCATCAATTATCTAACTCAATTGGGGACTGGGGTTGGTCGGATAACTGAAAAAACAGATAACCGAAAAGTAATATACATTATTAGTATAGTATATTAGTATATCCCATGTAATTAGTATATTGCTATTAACCTACTTCGTGTTGAATGTTAAGCCTAACAAAATTTTATTTTAAATAATAATCATCACTATTGTGTCGTTTAAAAATTATTTTAAAATTATTTTATTGCTCACAAAACAAACAACCAGTCATAATTAGAAAATTAAGCCTCATTTAAATACTGGCCTCCCTTTCATGGTCGAGTTGCCGGCTAAAACACCAAAAATGTAACGAAAATAATATTAAAGGAGCCAAGACATAGCCAAATATTATAGCACCGCATCACCAGCAGACATTTGAATTTGACGACTAGAACGCAGTCTGTTAACCGATGTGACGGTTGATCGGGGGTCAGATAATCGATGCTCTACTGTACTTTTACTTTAAAATTTTGATAGGAACTTAAAAGATCATTTTTTTAATATATCTCCTGAAGGTTTAAAAAACAAATTAACAATGATACATATATTTCAAAATTTTTTTATTTATATTCAAATATCTAAAGATTCATTTTTATTTATTTCTTTATGAATTTAACAGTTGTTTAATAATAATTCTATTCTTTTAGAATGAAAAGCAGAATATAGTTCTTTATGATGAAAATTTTGGTATAATGTAGCAACGGTTACATAAATTTGCTATAAAATGTCATTCATGATAAAGAAAAAGAAATATAAATTTCAAGTGGATTTTCTACTAGATGAATTATCTTCTGTTCCATTTTTGAAGGGCATCCTTTTTTCAAAGGTTCGTTTGTTAGATGGTGGAAATTTTATTGAAATGTCCCAGAGGTAAGATATTTTTTTAATTTTAAATTTTATAGTGTTGTTTTGTTCTGATATTGAAATTGTATAAAAAAAATTTAATTTGTATTATTTTATTAAAAATAATTTAATTATAAGGAAATACTACTAAATTTTTGGGCATGCTTGTTTATTTTTATTATCAATACAATCAAATCATTAAACACTGTATTTCTGGCTATATTTCAGCTATTTTTGTTATCAAAACTTAGTAATTTGGTCTAAAGGTGGACCCATTACCAGTAAATTCAGTAAAAATAGGTATATAATTTTTTGAAGCCAAGTATTTATTTGTATATGCTTTTACATGTACTGTCAAACTCCTTATTTACACTTTTACATGTACTGTCAAACTCCTTATTTACACTTTTTCAAGAGACCTCCCAAAAAAAGTGTAAATTAAAGGAATATGTATAATGAATGCATTTTGTTTTTACTCAAGATACTGTTCACTGTATGTTTAACCTTATGTAAACTTTTGTAAGTTAAAAACTAGTCACAGTATTAAAATAACAATTTATTAAAATTATTATTTCATTTTAAAAGTTACAGACTTATCTATAAAAATGTGTAAGTTCTAGAAGATATAGAAAAACCGAAATGTAATTTATGAAAAAAATGTATACATAAACTATAGGGAAAAATTGAGACCAGAAAAATGTGATCTAAATTGCAGGAAAACATTAATTCTGGAAATGTATATATGAGGTTGGACTATTTTTTTGAAACACTTTGTTGTGTATATTTGTATTTTTATATATTGAAGACATAAAAGCATCAAATGATTTTATTTAAACCACAAAATTAGTTTACATCATTTTTCTTTTAAATTATAACCTTAACATGGTGCTAACATTATACTTAAAACTTATGGACAGTTTGACAATTTGTTTTCTACCTGTGATGCCTAGAGCACAGTGGTGATTTTAGCTTAGTAACTTCTTAGTTGACAAAATGGAAAACATTTATTTGAATGGGAGTGGTCACACTGGCTACTTTTTAATCATGGTAAGTAAAAAGTTAAAGCATGCTCTATTTTTTTTAAGCTGTTGCATTTCAAAAATAGAAAAAAGGAAATTTAATTTGACATAGTGCTACAGTAGAACCTCGAAAACTCGGCTCTCGATAACCCGGCACCCCAGATAACTCGGCCACACCCTGGCAGGGCAAAAAAATCCTTAGTTAATTAATTTTCATTATCGCAGCTTTATAAAAGTATAAAAGCTCTCATAAAGTATTTTTCTGAGGTCTGTGTTATCAGGTAAATTACTGTACACAGTGTATTCAATAATTTTCATTTTCATGTAGTAAAGGCTCTATGCCTTCATAAAGGACGTACTTTTCCTTTGTTTAAGGGTATTTGGGCAGTTTATTCTCTGTTATATTCTTAAGTAAACAATACATACAAGTACAGAACAGTATTTTCTGAGGAAACACTCGTACTTATTTTTTTAACACCATTCCCGATAACCCGGCATTTTCACAAACTCGGCCACCCTTCGGTTCACATTAGGCCGAGTTTTCGAGGTTCTACTGTAGTAATTTCTTTAGTTGCTGACTTACCAATGAGTTGGCAGCTAAACAGTCACTAGTGTGATGTTTTTGTGTTTGAAGTCAAAATTAAAAAATTATTAGTAATGTACTGGTAAACTGAAAACATTCTAAAACTTACCATTTTATCAGTAATTTAAAAAAAAACCATAAGTTTTCAATTCCTAGATGCCATCTTGTATTGAATTTCTTTAATTATTATAGCAAAATTTAGCCCAAGATAATCTGATAATTAATGACATGAGTGTAAATTTTTAAAATTTGATTTCAGCTATTAATTAATTCAATAATGAATTAATAATATAAGATTTTTTGTATTTGCAAAAATATTTAGTTATTTTATAAATGTATTTACAGAGAGGCTGTTCAAGATCATTGTGTGAAATGGGGATCACAGTTCTCATTTTGTTGTAAAATGACAGCCAATGCTTATACTGGAATTCTAGAAACATGTATTTGTCGGGTATCTGTACGTAAGGTAATGTTTTCATGTACATTGATCTAATTATGTAGTGAGATATCTAATTTTTAATGTATAACTTTTTAAATAAGAAGGTTAGTTTTGAAATTTATTTAAATTGAAATAGAAAGACAGAATTACATCTATTAGATTTAAAATTTGATAACATACAAATTAAAATTTTACTATTTTGTTCAGTCTAGTAAATAAAAAAATTGTTTTAATCTTTTTAAATAAAATAAATATTACCATCATGTAAGTTTTAATATGTCAAATGTGGTAATTGAGACATTATTTCATATAAAATGAGTTTTGAATTGCAGCTTATTTTATTCAAAATACTTTAATAAATCATACATATAAAATAAAATGTTAAATTACTTAGGTACACACAAAATTTCAATAGACAGATAACTTTAACACATTAATTCAGAGATAATACAGAAATTCTGTGTACAGTGATGTTAGGATGGATTAACAGGTCTGAAATTGTAAATATAATACAAATTTTTATTTAAGATTTCAATTTTCCTACTTCTAACAGCGTCTAACATGTTTAGTTAGTTGTAGTAATTCTACTGATATCTATATAATCAATCTGTGTCAAATTTTAATTTCATAAATCATCTCAAAAAATATTCAAATATCTAAAGATTCATTTTTATTTATTTCTTTATGAATTTAACAGTTGTTTAATAATAATTCTATTCTTTTAGAATGAAAAGCAGAATATAGTTCTTTATGATGAAAATTTTGGTATAATGTAGCAACGGTTACATAAATTTGCTATAAAATGTCATTCATGATAAAGAAAAAGAAATATAAATTTCAAGTGGATTTTCTACTAGATGAATTATCTTCTGTTCCATTTTTGAAGGGCATCCTTTTTTCAAAGGTTCGTTTGTTAGATGGTGGAAATTTTATTGAAATGTCCCAGAGGTAAGATATTTTTTTAATTTTAAATTTTATAGTGTTGTTTTGTTCTGATATTGAAATTGTATAAAAAAAACTTAATTTGTATTATTTTATTAAAAATAATTTAATTATAAGGAAATACTACTAAATTTTTGGGCATGCTTGTTTATTTTTATTATCAATACAATCAAATCATTAAACACTGTATTTCTGGCTATATTTCAGCTATTTTTGTTATCAAAACTTAGTAATTTGGTCTAAAGGTGGACCTATTACCAGTAAATTCAGTAAAAATAGGTATATAATTTTTTGAAGCCAAGTATTTATTTGTATATGCTTTTACATGTACTGTCAAACTCCTTATTTACACTTTTACATGTACTGTCAAACTCCTTATTTACACTTTTTCAAGAGACCTCCCAAAAAAAGTGTAAATTAAAGGAATATGTATAATGAATGCATTTTGTTTTTACTCAAGATACTGTTCACTGTATGTTTAACCTTATGTAAACTTTTGTAAGTTAAAAACTAGTCACAGTATTAAAATAACAATTTATTAAAATTATTATTTCATTTTAAAAGTTACAGACTTATCTATAAAAATGTGTAAGTTCTAGAAGATATAGAAAAACCGAAATGTAATTTATGAAAAAAATGTATACATAAACTATAGGGAAAAATTGAGACCAGAAAAATGTGATCTAAATTGCAGGAAAACATTAATTCTGGAAATGTATATATGAGGTTGGACTATTTTTTTGAAACACTTTGTTGTGTATATTTGTATTTTTATATATTGAAGACATAAAAGCATCAAATGATTTTATTTAAACCACAAAATTAGTTTACATCATTTTTCTTTTAAATTATAACCTTAACATGGTGCTAACATTATACTTAAAACTTATGGACAGTTTGACAATTTGTTTTCTACCTGTGATGCCTAGAGCACAGTGGTGATTTTAGCTTAGTAACTTCTTAGTTGACAAAATGGAAAACATTTATTTGAATGGGAGTGGTCACACTGGCTACTTTTTAATCATGGTAAGTAAAAAGTTAAAGCATGCTCTATTTTTTTTAAGCTGTTGCATTTCAAAAATAGAAAAAAGGAAATTTAATTTGACATAGTGCTACAGTAGAACCTCGAAAACTCGGCTCTCGATAACCCGGCACCCCAGATAACTCGGCCACAACCTGGCAGNATGACAAACATTTTAATCAAATGGTTGTGATTAAACAAGAACTAGATATTATCCACGAAAATATTTGAGAAATGAAGGAAAATCAGAAAAAAAAAATGAAAGAGGAGATTGATGATTTGAAACATCAAGTAGAGAAATTACAAACGGAGACAATATATTGCCAGGATTCACTGAATTTAAAGATTTTTAAGGAAAAGCTGTTGGGTGAGACCATAATTTAAAATCAACAGATAGCCTGTACCCTCAAGTTTACCTTAAAACACACAACTCAAGGATTATTTATAAGAAATTGCAATAATATAAACTATAACTCTACTGTACATGATGAATTTTTAATATTTAACTAAGTAAATATCTAGATTCTGATTACAATAATTTGCTTATAAAATTCTGTTGGTATTACTTAAAATATAATTTAAAGGAAAACATTTACTTTAGTAATAGCAAAATTTAATCTAAACATTGAATTAATTATTATTTTTAATTTAACTTCATTTTTTAATTTTTATGATAATTCTTAATAATGACATTGTCATTATTAACAAATACATATATTTTTGATATCTTACTTTAATTATGTTGTTGTTAATTTTGTTATTAACAAAATGAGATGGATCATTAAATTTAATAAATTCTTTAATTACTAGCAATTTCTGAAGAAAAATTGAACATTTCTTCATAAAATTTCATTTTTATAAGAGAGAAAAGTGGGGTTTCTCAAAGTCTCATAAAACTTTAAAGCAATGGCATAAATTTTTGGTGCACTTACTAGGTAAATGTAATAATTCATTTCAGATAAATACTTTCTTTATTTTGAAAGTAAGTTGTTGTTAACTCAAACTGCAAACACAACAATGATTTGACAATTCAATTATTCTGAATAAGCAAATTTTACAAATGTAGAGATTTTTTTAATAAGTATGTTAAGTAAATATATAATTTCTATCTGATATTAGTTAGAATTGTCGTAGGAGATACAGCCATTAACATGACTTGTGACAAGGAGAGGTCACGATGACAGCTATTATCAAGTAGATTGACGAATCATTACAATGTCATATTGTGACACGGTCGAGTTTANGCAGAGTTTGCTGGTGCTGGCACCGCAACACGTCGATATTTGCTAGAAGGATATGATACAAAACATCGTCAGGATAATTCCATGCTAAAAGTAACTTTAGGAATGACTTTATTATCTGGAGATCCATGCTTTAAAGCGTAAGTATTGATTACAGTTTATAATCAGAATGTGAGGATATTTACAATTGCAATTAAAATTTAGTGTTGTGTATGTATTTGTATTTTGTTCTTTTATATTTCTATTTTCAATTTTTCACTAGTCAATTTTTTAAAAATTTATCTGAATTAGAATTTAAATTAACTGGTATTATAACAAAATCAGTATAATATTCAAACTACATATTAAAATACACATCTGAACATATCTATGCCAAATTAGGTTTATTAACTTTGAGACTTTTATTAATTACAAACTATAGAAAGTATAAGAAAATATTCAATAATTTTGAAGAAAATGTTTTTAAAAATCAGTAAATGTAAATACCTTCTAAACTATAGTTATGCTTATTGTGAACTTTTAAAAACATATCTCAATATATAATAATGTGAAAAAGTAGTGACTGAGTACAATTTATATATTATTATGTTCTTCAAATAAAAAAACCAGTTTTGATTTCGAGATGTTAAAGCTTAAAACTGTTGTCTGAAAATCTTGTTGTGATGTCAGTAATTTATTTCTGTTTTATTCATTGTATAGTATACTGAAAGTAATAATTTATGGGATTATTTGTTTTCAATATTTATTTTAAAAACATTTTTATTAAGCTTTATTAATATTCACATAATAATACTTTAAATATATATTTATTTTATAAATAGTTCTAATAAAGCCTGTTTAAAAACAGTTATATACTCTTTATAATCAGCATAAAATTGTTTTTTAAACTTTAAATTGTGTATTTTGTGTGTGAAATTTTTAAAATATAATAGTTTACATAAAAATTATAATGAGAATAAATTATTTATGTGAATTTATGAATAATTTTAATAACAAACTGGATTATTTTGGATTTCAAGTGGCTTCAGTTTTTAAGATCTACATAAAGGATATCATTGCATAAAAAGTTTAAACAGAATACAGTAGGTGATCAGTTAACAAACAGTTTGGATCAGACTACGAACACTTTTGCAAAAGATTTATATGTTCGGATAACAAACACCTCACAGAACAAACACAAGAAGCGACATTGCATTTAAGAGTTGTATAGCACTAGTTAATTTTTGTGCTTTTCTGAACTTTTTATTAAAAAAAACTGATATTATTATGGGGCCTAAAGAGTGGAGTGTCAAGAACTGTGTTTACTATAGAAACTAAGCAAGAGATAATAGCCAAGGTAGACAGTGGGCAGATATCTGATATTGTAAGCAGATGATTTCAACAGGTCTACAGTATATCATTCTTAGATAAGATTTATCTAATCAAAATGACTTAAGCTGATAACAGAGTAACGAAAATCGCATCTGAGAAACAAAGATATGCCGTCTATGAAAAAATAAAGAGATTGCTTTTAGTTTGTTATTACGTGTAAATAAACATAGTAAGAAAGTGTATAATTTATTTGTTTCTGTTCGTCTCCAGAATGAATTAAACAAATTTTCACAAAAATCTATAGTAAATCGATAATCGGTTAACAAACAAACAATTCAGATACAATGGTACCTCAGGATACGAAATTAATCCATTCCGAAACTGAGATCATATCATGAAAATGTCGTAAGGTGAATCATTTTTTCCCATACGATTACATGTAGAACCAAATAATTCGTTCCTACACGAAAAACACACTCAAATTAAAGCTAAGTAGTACAGTACATTAAAAAAATAAATAACTATAGTAAGGAAAACACTGAAAAATGCATTTTGTAGTTGTAAATGTATAAATAACCATAATAGAATAATAATTGATAAAAAAAAATATAGCTATATTTGCACTTTACCTTTGAGAATAGAAGACAGTGGAGGTGTAAACTGGTGGCGGAAGAGAGGGAGAAGGGAAATGATACTAAAACTTAACTTACATAACATAATGTAACAATAACTTAAAAATAACTTAGAAAAGATTAAAAAATTAAGTGTTGTTTTATATATTTTTAAAAATTTTTATTCACTGCTTTTTGTTTTCTTTCCTTCACTTCCACCAGCACTTTCACTGGATAGAGGTCGCTTGGTAAAATATCTATCCAAAGAGGTTTGGCTTTGCCTACTTTTTAAAATGTTTCTAAAATGACTTAGGCAAATGTCATTACTCTGAGCAGCAATACGGCCAGTGTGAACCTTGTCGGAATGTTTCTTTTCAATAAAATTAGTCATTTTCTGATAATACCTCAAGATTTCCTTTATCGAGCGAGATCCTTCCACGACGAAGCAAACACGCGGACTGAGACTGATGAACAGAAGTGAATAAAAAATGGCGCTTTGAACTAATGTAATGTCATATGGTGAGTTTTTGTTCGTATCGTGGAGCAAAAATATGTTCGAATTTCATGTTGTATCCTGAAAATTTCGTATGCTGGGGCATTCGTATCCTGAGGTACCACTGTAGTAAACATAGTCTTGGAACGAATTATGTTCGTTAATCAATCACCCACTGTATGAAGCCAAAAATATGCAAAATAAATTGAAGTATTTTTTTAATTAAAAAATATTATTTATTCTTCAATCATATTAATGTGAGAATCTGAATATTGAATTGATATTTTTATAAGATTTTAAATCAATATAATATTTTAATATTAAATTTGAAACTTTTATTTTATAAAAAAAGTCAAGGAGAACAAGGAACAAACATTTCCTTTTTGACTGTTAGTTTCTGAGACAGATCATTATCTCTCCTATGACTAAATAACTGACTAAATAAGACTCGTCTTGACATCCAGTCAGATGGTCAAATTACTTAATTCTCATTGGAAGAGAATATTTGTATAAAAGGAGTTTGTGCCAAACTCTGTGTGCATTCTAAAGTAATCGCCATATATATTAATTTTGTGCCTGATCTCCTCTGGTTCCTAATTTCTGCTTCCCAAGGACATATGTATAACTGAGGTATTATTAATATATATGTAAACTCTCTCTGTATATGAATAGATTAGAGGTTAGAATAACATAAGCTTAATGTTGGATATTATCAGGATTTTTGTTATTCATTTATGTAATATATTGTTTAATTCACTTGTAATCCTTTTATTATATTTATTCATTAAATTAGTTAGTTAAGAGTTATTTTGACTGTGTTCACACTCTTAAACGGACAGCTATTAACTTACCCACCACACTCCCCACTCAATAATTAGCCCTCCTATAACCATCCAGTGATAGTGTGAGCAGGTTTCACCAACCTGTAGTCGATAATCATTCAATAAATCAACCATATCGAACCCAATTTCTCACAATAATAATTTTTTTTACTAAACACACTTCTTCTGTAGTTACATAATTAATTGAAACATAAGTAAAATATATTTGAATTAATGAAAAGCATACCAAGTGTCTATTTCAATTTTATATTCTTCACATAATTATTTAAATGGTATTAATTGTCTTGCATTGTTCTTGGCTGTACTAACACAATACGGTGAAATGTTTGACTTTTCCTAATTTGAATTTTCCTAAGTTTGGTTTAAAAGTTACACTTAAAATTACACATATTAGTGTTTTAAAGTGGATAAACAACTTTGGGCACAGTCAAACTTTGAATTACATGAATGTGTATATGGTATGTATACAGGGTGGTTCATTTTAATCAATCCACTTAAATAACTCAAAAAATACACAACCTACAAAAAATTCATTGAACCAAAAAGGTAAGACTTCAAGAGGGACACAACATGGAACTATCGGTTTCATCATAGATATCACTGCAACTGGTGAAAATGGAAACCCTCTTTTTTTTTTTTTTTTGCGTATTATGATTCTACATAAAAAGCAAACTTTCAAAAATAAAAAGTTTTAGATAAAAGATGCATTTATTAGAAGTTACATGGATTTGAACTGTACACAGTTGCCATACAAGATGTGCATGATTCAGTGGATATCTGTAAAGTTCATTGAAAAGGAAAAAAACGATGTGGGCAATGGCCTTTACGATCATCAGACTTGATTTCACCTGACTTTTATTTCTAGGGCTATTTAAAAAATATTGTCTATGAACAGTACCCAACAACTAGAGAAGATTTGATGGAGAAAATTTGAACAGCTTGTGCAAACATTCCATGAAACATTTCATTAAAAACTGAATGTTTTCAACAGAGAATTGATGTATTCATTTAGCAAAAAAAGAGTTGTCTTTGAACATCATTTACCATAGGAGAAAAACTGATAGGCACTAATATTAATTAAGCATTTCTCTAAAAGTTTAATTAAAATAAAGTATGTTGAATAAATTTCAGATGACCTTGTGCTGTGGCACAAGTTTTGATATCAGTTCATTACTTGAAGAATGATTCCCCCTAATAATAATAATAATATTCATAATGATTTTTTTTTCAATGAATTTTACAGGTATCTAGACTTGTAAATCTGGTGTGGCAACCACATAAAAGTTTAAATACTTCTAACTTCTGATAAGTACATTTTTCAAAAAAAAATGTTTTACATAAGGTTCCCATTTAAGAAAATTAAGTTTACCCCATTTTCACTGTTTTTAGTGTCATTTATGATGAAATCAATAGACTTATCTTGTTGCTATCTTGAAGTCTAATATTTTTGATTCAATGATTTTTTTTTTTTGTAGATTGCATATTTTTTTGAGGTATTCCAGTGGATTTATTAAAATGGACCACCTGTGTGTGTGTGTTGATAGGTATTTTTCATATATCAATGCAGAATTTGTTGTTAATCCTCAACATAATCTCATAAATTAGGGACAATAAACCTAGCAAATTAACTTTTTAAGGATAATTTTATGCTATAATAGAAATATTAAATGCATCATTTATATGATTATCTATTTTTAGACCAATTTTTAACCAACCAACTTTATTACCTGAAAATCCTGAAGAACAACTTCATGCTAATAAAAAGGGTGAAGATTACAGTGGTGATAGTGTTGCAAGTGGAAGTAGTGGATTTGGCAGTCTTCCACGCAAACATGAGAAGAGGCCATGTATCCTTAATTCAGGTATTTAATCATATGCTTATTGCTTTAATTCAGTGTAAAATTTATTTCTAAGTAATACACTTTTTTTCTTTCAACTGATTGTCATTAATTAGTCAAAATTTTAAAGTAGGTCAGATTCTAGAAATTTCATTATAGTATATTATAATGTAATTCTTGCATTTGTTTCTTTAATATATGATTTACATTTGTCACTAAAAATCTTTATATTGTCTGTATCAACAAGTTTAACTTGTACAATTACATCAAAATGTATAAAATATCTGCATAAATGAAAGCCTTAGTATTAAAATTTTTACAAAAGTTATAAATGAAATACTTGTGAAATTTTGTATAATGGCCCATATTCTATATAATATATTACGAACAAAGCAATGCATAGAGTGAAGTATTTTAATAATAGTTTCACTGACAAAGATTTTAATGGAGTTAATATTCCTTACTAGTTTTACTGATTTAGCTGAAATTTTTTAATGTCATGTAATTTTGACTCTTTTATTTACTTTTTTAGGTGTTTTGGATATTTTAATTTTTGAAACTAATAGATTCAGTTTTGAGAGGGGAAAACAGTAAAAGTAAAATACTGAATAATTGAAAATTCAGGAAAATGGCACATCCTGCGATTATTCACAAATTTACAGCATAAAAATTATTAACAAATCCAAATTTGTTAATAACTTATTTGTATAGTGTATATTATTTATATTTCATTTAATGAGAAGTTAACTGTAAACTTGTATATCATTATTCCATTTTCTAAGGAGCTGATTGTTCAGTTGCATACCCTACAAGTGTTACACTTACATTAATAAAACATTTCATATTAAAGTGCTAGTGAATTGAAACACAAATCTTCCTTTTTCTTGAAAACTTCTTAATGTGGGATATGCTGTTTTTCACTACCAATTTCAAAAAGAAAGAAAAAAAACCCTTGTTAGCATCTAAAAAACTATTCAAACACTCAATCTTTATTGTTTTCTAATAACATTTTTCTACTTTTTTAATATTATTGATAACTGTTTTGTATGTTCGGTTTGTATATCATTCATACCTTCTTTTTTTCTTTCCAAAATTGAGACATCAAAAATATATATGAAGTGGATAGTTTTCACTGTAAACCTTAAAGTTTTTATTATGGATTTTTAAGTTTTATTAGCCATATCTAACATTCTCATAATGAGGATAAAAACATACATCTCTAGTAGTTTTCACTTACACTAAGTAAAGCAATTCAATGGAATCTTGTCACACTGTGATAGAACACACATCTGCGTGCTACACTGGAATAACGATAAAACATTATCATCTATAACCAATAACTGACGCGAAGTTCGACTGATCAATAAAAACAAACATTTTTGAACTCATCATTGTACTGTTCAATTTTACAACCAAATTTTGTATTCTCAAATGAAATTAGAAGATCCAGCTTTAGAAAACCTGATGAATAGCCCAGAAGCGGCTGTGAAAACATTTGTTTTTATTGATCGGCTGAACTTTACATCAGATAGTGGTTCTAGAAAATCATTTTTTATAGTGATAGAACATGTTTAGAACAGTAATCATCTGTTTAAAAATAAATATCTTTACATTAGAGGTCTGAAAATTTTAAATTCTTGTATATTTTGTGGTGATAATTATATGTAATACTTACCATATAAGTGAAATAACTGTATAAAATAAGCTTCCTCTATTTTTTTTCAAGTTTTTATTATTTTGTCAGTAATTATACATTCTTTGCAAGAGTTGTATGAATTAACAGAAATGTTTCATGGAGTTTTTATGAACACTTACAGAAATTATACTAAAACCAGTTGATCAGATTATACAATATTTTTTTGTTTGTTTGTTTATGGTCAAACCATTATAACATTTGGTTACTCATTTTGTATTAATTTATTAAGAAAGATAAGTCTATCCTGTAAAAAGGATAAAAAACATACCTTTTTTTCTTAATTCTTATTTTATCCTTATTTATGAAAAATTCTTTGAATTGTGAATACATTGGCATTAATCTTTAAAAACTTGAAGTAATAATTTGAAATAGAAATTTTATAAATTTTGCAAAATTTTAAATTTATCATCAGCAATAAATTTTAATACATAGGAACTCTTTACTCTGAACATTTTGAAATCATGCACAATTGTGGTTTTCATTTAATTTATGAAGTTTCAAATGTTAAATTAAAATTAAATTTAGAATATTATTCTTATAATTTTTAAAATTCTGAAATAATTAATATTTATTGAATATTATTTAAAACATCTTTAAAATTGTTTTTATATATGTGTTTTTATTATAAGAATTAGTGTCTGTATCTGGGAAGGATGGTGAATGTAAAGAAGAAAATCTTCAAGCTGACTGTGAATCAGGACATTCTAGAAATTCAAGTTATGCTAGCCAACATTCTAGAGGCTATGGAAGTCTTTGTTCTCATTCAAGACAAAGTAGTGCAGAATCTGGCCATTTCAGGTAATTTGAAAATTTTTATAAACGTTTATAATATAAAATATTAGCTTAAAATTTTATTTTATATTTGAATAGATTAATTTACTTGTATAATGTAAATGTGTTTATTTGTGTTTTGAAAAATAAATAAAAATCAAATAGTCATCTCATATCTAATTTTTTTGTAACACATTGTTTATATTAAAAAACACTTAATGGAATTCAAAGTTTTTGAAAAACTTTGATAAGATCAAAATATAAAATGCAGCACTATATGTTAGGATTTAAATTTGAAAATCACTAATTTTTATATTTGATGGCATAGTTAATTTATGAAAAGAGCTGAATGCAATTTTCTTTCCTTTAAAACTTAATTGAAAAATTCTGTTTTTTAACTTTTTTTTTTCTTTTCAAGTTGTAGATGTCAGTTGAAGATAGAATTTTCATATATCAATAGATTTTTATTTGAAATTATAATAAAACTATTAACAGTGACAAACTCTATATAAATTTCAAACAAAATGTAGACATGTTTTCTGAACAGATGATAACAAGTAACTTTAATTTTTGACCATTGTTAAGATTTAATTCAAATTTTTGTTATAGTTGTATAAGTTATAATTGTACAGAGTTATATTGGCTTTATTCCAAAACTGCAAATTGTTATTAATATATAAGTAATTTGGCACTAATCCAACTAATTTCAAATTTATCATGAAAGAATTTTATCAGGAATATAATTATAGTTTAGTAGTGGTTATTTCTAAATACCAATTAAAAAAAAGTTATTGGATAAAGTAATAATGAAACTTCTTAAATTAACTTTAAAAACTGAACAAATTAAATACTTTTTTAATAGCTTAAGATTAAAAATTATCAAAAGAAATCTGATAAAATTGACAAATTTAAAAAATTTGAAATAGACTAATAAAATTCTGCTTTCAGAAAATGCAATTTATTCAAATATAAAATTTTAGTATAGAATAGTAATCTATTCAAATATATAATATTTATTTCTAATAGTTGATAATATATTGCCAGGATTCACTGAATTTAAAGATTTTTAAGGAAAAGCTGTTGGGTGAGACCATAATTTAAAATCAACAGATAGCCTGTACCCTCAAGTTTACCTTAAAACACACAACTCAAGGATTATTTATAAGAAATTGCAATAATATAAACTATAACTCTACTGTACATGATGAATTTTTAATATTTAACTAAGTAAATATCTAGATTCTGATTACAATAATTTGCTTATAAAATTCTGTTGGTATTACTTAAAATATAATTTAAAGGAAAACATTTACTTTAGTAATAGCAAAATTTAATCTAAACATTGAATTAATTATTATTTTTAATTTAACTTCATTTTTTAATTTTTATGATAATTCTTAATAATGACATTGTCATTATTAACAAATACATATATTTTTGATATCTTACTTTAATTATGTTGTTGTTAATTTTGTTATTAACAAAATGAGATGGATCATTAAATTTAATAAATTCTTTAATTACTAGCAATTTCTGAAGAAAAATTGAACATTTCTTCATAAAATTTCATTTTTATAAGAGAGAAAAGTGGGGTTTCTCAAAGTCTCATAAAACTTTAAAGCAATGGCATAAATTTTTGGTGCACTTACTAGGTAAATGTAATAATTCATTTCAGATAAATACTTTCTTTATTTTGAAAGTAAGTTGTTGTTAACTCAAACTGCAAACACAACAATGATTTGACAATTCAATTATTCTGAATAAGCAAATTTTACAAATGTAGAGATTTTTTTAATAAGTATGTTAAGTAAATATATAATTTCTATATTCATATTTTATTTTTTAATTAATATTTTAATAATTTTTAGAAATCTAAGTACTGGGTCTGCGTTTAGTGACTTTACAGTGACTTCAAAGCTAATAGATCGAAAACGTCCAGCTGTCAAGGTATAAATTTTTATAAATATTATAATAGTTTACTTGCTTTCAATCATAGTATCTCATTTTAAGTGATTTTCAAAATATTTTGTTCAGATTTTTCTTTTTTAATAAATGTGTTCTTTTTATGATTGCTGCATTGTTTGAAAACATGTGTGATTAATTTGTGTAAATTAAGACTAATTCCATATATTTATATTTCATTCATCGTGAACCCATTTTATTAATATTTCATAAATGATCATGCCAGTATATAACAATTTCTCAGTTTAATTTATGCAGAAAAATTTAAAATTGAGAGATTTTTATTGTAGTTAACATGTATGAATAAAAACCTGAAATTTATAACAAAAAATAACGTATACTGTATGAGATGTTTAAATTCAGTTGTATATACAGTTGTACCTTATATTTCAAGTTTAATTTGTTTTAGGAAGTCTTTCAAAGTTCAAATAAATTTTTCCCATTACAAATAATGGAAAGTGAATTAATCCATTTCCAGACCCCAATCAATATCTATTTTGATAAACTTAAAACAGCAAATACACATAATTTAAAGTAAAAATCACAGTTAAATACCCTGATAAATTAAAATACAAAAACAATAAATAACATATGTAATTTTCATTTTATTATACAGTATTTTTGTTTACTGTTAACACACCATCAACTTTGGCATCTTAAACATGGCTGCTACATCTGTCATAATTGTGTTGCTTTCATGCTTTAGGATAACTTTCTTTTTCACATCATTCATCAATAAATATTATAACATTTTACTATAATTTCTTAGATTTTGTTACTTTTATACATTTTTTGAATGCCACAGTTAATAGGTAAAGGTTATATTGGGTTGAACAGAAAGTTTTGGTGTATTTTTGACAGCTGTGATTACATAACATAGATGTGTGATTTAATTGTAATAGTTATGAAATTTAACACATTATTGCTAATGCAAATTTGTTTTCTTTGTGCAGAAGCTTATTTTAAACTTTTAAGTCATGTTACTTTCCTGATTCTGTTATATATAACATAGGGAAAGTACGGCAATCAGTCAAAAAATGACCCCTCCCAAGATTTTTTACATTTTTTGATTCAGGACCTTGAAATGTCAAGAAATGCAAAAAAATTCAGGGGTTTTTCTTTGTGTGAATGTTAGTGTTTGTGTGGGGCACGATTTTGATTACCCTCTTTGAAGCTTAATAACTCCCATGCTTTCAAAAATTTCTGAAATTTTGCATGTGTATTAGAAAGATTAATGCTATTAAATTTTGCTGGTTTAAAGTCGACAGTGAGGAGATGAAGAGTGGTTGTGTGTCATATCTTGAGTAGGGTCAGACTTAATGATGATTTTACTTGTTATTAGCATTTACAATTTTTTATAAAACTCATTCCTACACTCAAAATTAAGCTTTTTGCCATTTTATAATAATTAAAAATGTAAACAGTTTTTTAAAATGAAATATAGTAACAGATAGTACCATTGGAATTTTAAATGCTGCCAAGAAAGTTAAGCTATCTGTTGCTGAATTTTTTATGTTTAAATGGACCCACATTATATTTCTGGATTTCTCATCTTAATGGAAAATGACAATTTTATCAAAATTGATTCTATAAGCCCATACAAGATGTGCTAGTGATTGTGAAACATTGCACGTCAAATAATTTCATGTAATATTCAATTTGTTATGGGGGCATGCTCATCTGTCGAGGCTGTTGGCGTGTTTTCCTTTGTACCTGGCCACTCATACTAGAATAAGAGTTAAGTGTTTTTTGATTATTTGCTACTACAAGAAGCCTAATTTTATTATCAATTAATACTATTTATATCGGTAATAACAAGAATAATTATGCAACGTTCTCCAGTTAAGAGGGGTAGACCTCCATTGAATCGTACTAAATTGGATACTAGGAAGAATCATCCATCTTCTTCAAATCCCAGGTCATTAAGACTAACTTCACTTCCAAAAAAAAATCTCCATGAAGAATCCATTAGTGATAAGAATTACAATTTAAATTCATCACAGATTTATGAAAACGACAACTCAGGTGTGTCAACTATTTCTGATCAGACTTCGATTAATGTAATGGATAAATCCCAGACACTTATACTTCAGTGCTTTGGAATAAAATATTGGACTTAATCAACATTACTAATGACAAACATTTTAATCAAATGGTTGTGATTAAACAAGAACTAGATATTATCCACGAAAATATTCGAGAAATGAAGGAAAATCAGAAAAAAAAATGAAAGAGGAGATTGATGATTTGAAACATCAAGTAGAGAAATTACAAACGGATAAAGATTTCATCCAATTTAAAATGGGCATGTTAATAAACGAACATTGCTACAACAACATAATAATGTACAATTACCCAAACTACAAAACCACTTAAAGAGCAGAAATACTAAAATTTATTACTAATGTATTAAATATAAGTAATATAACTCAAGACAATATACTAGAGATAGTCCAACTATCAAAAATGCCAAATTTAACATTTAATAATAATCAAACTAGAGATCTTATTTTTTCTATCTTCATATGAAAAAACAACAAAGTCTACTAGAAGGAAACATTTACTGCCAAGTTTATATGAATTACGTAAACAAAACCCTCAGGTAAAATTGCGAAATGACATCTTAGTAATTGATCGTGAAAAGCTAACTTATAACTTAAACACGGGAAAACTGGTGCATATAGATACTTTTCTTCCATCATCAAGAATGGCAAATTTAACTAAATGACATATTAATAAGCAAGATAAAACTCTACCCTAATAATCAATGCCTCTCAATTATAAACTGGAATAGTCAAGGACTTAAATATAAAATACTACAAATAGATGCCTTTATTTCTTAATATGATCCAAATATTATTGCCATCATTGAAACCTGGATATGTTCTGAAATAGTCTACAATTCTACCTTCTTTGAAAAATTTACAATAGAGTCAGCTTTGGCAAAAAACCAATAGGTCCAGGCCTCCCAAGTGGAGGCCTTTTTTATATTAATAAAGGAAGGTCTTTGCAAATTTTACAAAGAAAAAAAAATCTAATAATTTCATTTTTCTCCTTGTTCAAATCATTAAATCTGGTCTTGGTAATATTACAAATAATTTAATAATTTTAATGCTTACCTATATTTCATCTGATGACATAATTACTTTGAATGAAATAACTAAACAAATGGAGATCTGGCAAAATACGACTCCTTATTCCATAATTTTGGGCGATTTCAATGCAAGAATTGCAGATAATATGGACTCTAAACATAAAGGTAATAATTTTTTAATACAAATCAACCACCTCTCCAGGGATGAGCATTTAAACAGACTTGGACAAAAATTAATTGAAATATATGTAATGGTAGTTCATCTCTAGACTTCAGAAATAACTTAAAAAATATCAACAGAAAATAATGCTTATAGAATTTATAATTTTTTGTCAAATACACTGAAAAAATTACTTTGTAATATTTAATTATTTGATTTACATTGTTGTTCTAAATCATTGATAATGTATCATTAGTTGCTTTATGTTTGTATTGTCTAAATTCACCAAATAATGTTATTGCTATTTAAGTGGTCTTGCTAGACCATGTTATGTTATAATTAATACACTTATTTGTAGTATGTATATTAATCATGTAGACCGAAATAGTATTTATTGTGAACTTTGTATTCCCCGTAATAGGGAACTTGAAAATAAAACATTATTATATTAAATTTGTTACTATTATTTACATTAACATTTTTTAACAAGCATTTATTTAAAATACAAATCTATTACACGTGTATTTAATGTTTTCCTTAATTCATTTGTGTGAAGTTGTTTTTTGATATTATTCTTTTGGTAAAAGAAAGAACTGCTTTTATTTTTTTTTTAATATTTTTAACACACTTTTTAAAGTAAAAATAATATCATGTCTGTTTTAAAAAAGTTAATGATTTCTAATTTTTAAATGTTTAGTTATGTAACTAGAAGAATGTAATGATTATTAGTAGCAGTCATTTAATATCTTCAAAGAATGAAAAGGATTATATTTTATGTAATGTACAAAAGTTAATCAATGAATTTTTAAAGTGTTTAATATTAACAAGCTTTATTTTTATAGGTCACGACAGAGGAAAATCGAATGGACTCTACAAGAGTTGATCCAGATTTATTAACAGATGAATTAATTGAAGCCACTAATTTAGAAGAGGACTTGTCACCAGAAAGTAAATATTTCATGACTAAAATGTTTGTTTAATTTAGTAGTCTCTGATTATTCATTCAAATAGAAATTCCAGAACATCAGTATGGACATGAAATTGATGTGACATAAATTTTTTATTTTAAAACTTTGCTCTCTCTCTCCAAACAAATTTAAATTTAAAAAAAACAAGTTGTGGGGCATTGACATTCTTACTGATATTATGGAACATACATTTGAATGTTTAATCTGAGGATGGCTATTAAACATAGCTAAAAATGCAATATTCTTTAAAAATTGCATTATTTATCCGAGCTCATTTCTAGTACTTGTAAACAGCAAGCAAAGAAGAAATGTTTGTAAGCTTTAAAGCACATGGCTTAGCAGATTTTCCAACCAATACATGGAGTGATTTATGTTTTCCTGAAGCATTACTGCAAGTAATGTGATCCTCTTTGCTTTTTTTTTGTAATCTCTAGCCAAATCTTTGAAGGAGTGTCCCTGTATGATTTGTTCTCAATAGCAACTTTATGCTAGATTCCAAAGAACATATAACTAATTGAGAGAACAGCAATCTTGTGCAAGCAAGCAATCTTATGCAAGCAGGCAATCACATACCAAATCTTCTAATTTCAAAGATAGTCTTTCTTTGTACCATCTTGTAAAAATGACCAGTTTCATCAATATTATAAATCTGATCTGGCTTTAGCTTTTTAGACTGAATTATTTGCTTAAGTTCCTTTTTAAAACATTAGTGAATGTTTTAAAAAGGAACTTAAGCAAATAATACCTACACTACCTACAGAATCATCAGACACTTCACAGTGCAGTCAATAACTCACAAGATAAAAAATGATAAACTTACTGTACTGTATTGGTTATTTTCTATCAGCTGTTACAGCTGTATACCATGAGTTTTCTCCTGTTTAACCATCCTTGGCTAGCTGTAAATAGGGATCCCCATCAGGTAGCTTGCTATTTAAACTCACTGCTTTCTCTTGTAAAATTGGACCTGATATCAGAATGCTACGGTTCCACTGATCACTGAATCATAAGAATAATGTGTCAAGTGATTCATGTTTTTCCTTCTTTGTTGTTCCTCAAGATTGCAGACTGTTTTTGGAAATCATTTTGCAACAAGTCTTCAGTTTCTTTATGATTCTTCTTCTAATCTGACACAGTAGAAGTTCAAACTCTGTAGCAATGGTCTTCAACGGTTTTCCTTTATTGATTCTGTGGAGGGCTTCTAATTTCTTTTGCATCATAACGTTGAAGGTAACTGAAACTCAGCAGAACAGTACTGTAACTGTGGGTGTTGAATGAATACACCTACCGTGTTTCCCCGAAAATAAGACATCGTCTGAAAATAAGACCTACCATAGGTTTTGCTGAATTGCTAAATATAAGGCCTCCCTCTGAAAGTAAGACCTAGCAAAGTGTTTTTACTTGTAACGGTCATCAACAGATGGTTGAAAGTGGTTATTGGCTTTTTCAAAGTACAGCCACCGATTGGTCAGCAGACAATCACACCACAGGGCATAATTTGCATAAAACTATGGCAACCAATTAGCCATCACCAGCCATAACGTTATGGGAATCACTGATTTCCATAACATTATGGCTGGTGATGGCTAATTGGTTGGCCGGGAATCACGCCACATGACATTTGCATGGTGCTACGGTTCAGTAATTGGTCATTGAGCCCGATGTTGACACTATAAAAAAGTTAAGTTGAAGCGAGAATAGGAAGTCCACTCCAGCACAGGAACTTCATAAGTTCAGTTCGACATGACTGGATATAAGTCACTCTCGTCTAAGTTTGACTTGGGAATTTTTTTTTTCAATAATAAATGTGAATTCTTCTTCATGGAAAAAATAAGACATTCCCTGAGCAAAAATTAATATAAGACACTGTCTTATTTTCGGGGAAACACGGTAATACAGTGCAGTCAATAACTCACAAGATAATAAATGATAAACTTACACTACTGTACTATATTGGTTATTTTCTATCAGCTGTTAGTTTATGTACATAAGTTTTCTGATCATTGTGTGGGCTATAACTTTTCTTTGACCTTTTTCAAGGTCAAGCAATAATTAGGCTTAGCAGTCTGTAGGGAAACCAAAGAACTAATTTGAACCTAAGTAATTGCAATATACTGAACTGTATTCATTTTTATTACTGAGATCCTCCATTATAAAGTTGCAGGTGTTCAAAATTGGCAGTCAGCCAAGGGAATACATTATTCTTACAGTTGCAACATTATACTCAGGCAAGAATGTACTGTACAGTACTACTTACAACTTACCTTCATATGCAAAAAAATCAAAGAACTATTTCATATGTCTATCTTTTTTTATTCCTGATAAACTGGAAATTTGGATAAACAGGGTTCCACAATATTTCAAAAATACTTTTAAAATACATTTGAATGTTAACTTTCATTAAATTTTATATTTATTTTGTTAAATGATAAAGAAATGCTAAAAATGAAAAAATTATAAGAGTTTTATTGTTAGAGAACAATTTCCTTAGCAACAATAATTTTTTCATAATTTAAATTTTCTGTAATTAAAAAAGAAATTAATGAATTTAATCACAAAATGTTTCTAATAATCTTCTTCCCACTAGTTTCTATAAAGAATAATAAATACCAAGTTAAAAAATAAACTACAGTAGAGTCCCGCTAGTCCGAATTAATTGGGACCGAGCAAGCCCTGTTTGGATTAGCCAAATAATTGAAATAATGCGGAAGCAAGCAGTGAAACAGGTCCAGTTTTATATAGATCCAACACCATCAATGACTTTTGTTTCTGTTTTTGTGTATAAGTACAGTATAGATCTGCTGTTTTAATAGGCTATGTCAAACACTGATTTATTAATTTTGTACAGTAAAAATACAGTACTACAATAAAATACAATTTTTTTGTTGTGGAATTCTAAATCTTTTTGTACTATTAATACCATTTTTAAATTCAACTGGAAAATACAAAAAACGTGAGCTAAAAAATCTCTTCTCCACCAACTGAAACTTGTTCGGATTTGTGGTGTTCGGACTAGTGGTACTCTACTGTAATTATTTATATATTATTACAAACTTAATTGAAAAAAATACATCATTTTCAATTAGATAATTTTTGAAAAATTTGTATTTCTGTGTCTGCAGGTGTATAGGAACACTACTAGTAATTCAATGATTTAAAACATAAGATTTAATTATATTTATCTTGGTTTATTACATACATTAATAGATGCATTTCAGACAGACTTACATTTTATGGCCCCTCATCAATAATTTCTATTGAATCAACCTTTTCCTTAAATATGAAAGTTACACAAGCATAACATGACAACATAATATTTAAGAAGACAGTTGATTTAATAGAAATTACTGATGATGGACTATAAAATTAAGTTGGCCCAAATTTGTCTATTAATGTATGTAATCAATCAAAATAAATATAATTAAATCCTATGTTTTGGATCATTGAATTATCAACAGAGTTCCTATACATCTGCAGACTCAGGATTATGAATTTTCAAGGACTATTTAATTGAAATACAGTTGTTGATTCCAACAACAAAGGAAATACTTTTTTTAATATTTAAAAATATGTGAAGATAAATATTGAAATAATTATGAAGAGTTAATCTTAATGAAAATGTAATCTTTACTTTCTTTAATAATAATGTTTTATACCTCTGATAACTTAAAAAATATCAATAGGTTTGATAGGTTCCTTATATCGAAATGTTCAAAATTTCATCATATACAATCCCCCAAATTTTTAAAACATCATTCTGATACACCCTGTATATGTAAATTATAAAATTGTGTTGGTTTTGATATTAGATGGCGATCAAACTGACTCATTTTTGTCAAAAATGAACTTCTAAATTGTTATCTAAAGCAGCTGTCACCAACTGGTGGTCTGTGGAGAAATTTTGACATTGATCAGCTCAAAGTTACATGAAGTTTTACAAAAGAAATGCAAAATGCTTGGTTGCTTTTTTTCAATCATTGAGGGTTTTTTATTTGAATCTAAAACCAAACACAAAATGACTGTTATCAATAAATAATAATGCCAATAAATCAATAAATATCGAGCAATTATTTATTGTGATATTGTTACAGTGCTGAGCTGCAATTTTTAATCATATTTTTTAATTTATTTAATTTAAAATATATACTCTCCATCTCAATTAGTAGTGTCTTGCCTCAGTGCATCATTTTTTTTTTTTCTTGTTAGCAACAGAGTCATGTCGCCATCTGTTCGTTACAGGGAAAATTTTTGAATTGAAATAACATGACATCCAGTTTGCATCAGAAGTTTGTTTATAGTTAATTGGGCCTTCTGCGCCAAATCTTTCCATATATAACCTCGGCTTTCATCTATCTAACTCTGTTCTCGAGATTAAAGGACAGACAACAGTAGGAATTTATAGGTCTACGATTTTTTTAATTGCCCAATCAACAATAAATAACGTTGAGAGTGTGATTGTCGTCCTTTATAGAAAAGAGCCAAGAATCCATAAACTTATTTCAAACAATCAGCAACAAACTTCATGCTAATTTCTTATAATTAAACAAGTAGATTTCGTATTAATAAAGTAAAGTAAAATGAAATGGAACTTTTATGATCATTATTCTATAGATATTTGTATTTAAAAAATTCATGATAGTGATCAACTTTCAAAATTGTTATTTTAGTGGTCTGTAAGGTCAGAAAGCTTGATTACCACTGATGGAAAGAATGAAACATTAATCTCCCATTTATTAAATATTGAAATGTTATTGTGTAAACTTAATTTTGTACACAAATTTTTTTACATTTTATAATTTTTAAATATTTATGTAAGATTTCTAGAAAAGAATTGTAGTATAATTCTAGGAAACAGTTTTATTTTAAACAAACTTTAATAAAAATATAAACATCTTTAGCAAACCCAATACATTACAATTGTACGCCATATTATTATAGCCAATATATAACCCAGTGTCATAGGGCAGTTGTTATAGCTTAAATTTTATTAATTATAATTATATTCTGTATCTTTTTACAAAGAGATATATGAAAATATATTCATTTTCCTCCTGCCTCTGTCATTTAATTTTGATTGATGACAGTGTAAAGCATTAATAAGCTTGATCTAGATGTAATGATTCTTTTGCAGATAAGAAAAAAAATTTCCCACTTTAATTACCATAGACAATTATTTTTACGTAATTCTTTATTATATATCTATTTATATAAGAACTCCTCTATATCTAAATTTAGAATTCCTGAAAGCTGAGCATTTCTCTACTGCTTTCAATCCACCATTTATCCGTCATTCAGAAAGAACCATGAATAAAGAAACTGAAGTGAGGCAGGGTGCATTATTTTTGGAAACAATGCTAGGTTCTATTTGTCTCTTGTCATCAATTCACATGAAAAATCTATTAATAAACTTAAATTAGTATTTCTAATAGTATTTTTGCGAAAAAGAATGTTTAATTGAATAATGAATGTAAAGTGTAAAGTTTTGTGTAAAGAATATTTAAGAATGTTCTTACATTTTGTCAAATTAACAAATCAGTTTGTCAAGTAAAGAAATTCTAACAATTCAAAGTTTATGTTAAATTTAACATTTCACAACATTTCATAACATTACTTAGATTGTAACATGAAATGGTGTTTTTTTTTTTATTGCTATAAATAACTTGATAGTCTAATTCAAAATTTTTGGATTGTTTCTGAAGAAAACCAGACTTTTATCAAATGCTATGTATTAAACTTATAAGTGTGACTTTTATCATTTGATTTAATTCTTAAGGAATCTATTTTGTTATGCAGATTCATCAATACGTAAACTGTATTTTTACAGTCTTTGCAAAATCTCTCTCTCTCTCTCTCTCTAACTTATAAATTGAACTGTGTTAAAAAAAATCATTTCTTTTATCCAAATAAAAATTAAGAACTTCTATAGTTTATAATTGTATGTTTTATAAAATATATTCTACATTACATAAATTTGTTCTGAAAGATTGATAATATTTGAAATTATTCTCAATTAAATACAGTGAAGAATTGAAAATCAAGACTAATTGGGACTAGACCCATTCGGATTTTCAAATATACATGTAAATAAGCATTTTAAATACTGTAAACTCCAAATACACCGTAAATCAAGTTCAAGCCAGTAATTTATAAGAAATGTAGGAATGCTTATAAAGATTCAAAATGTAATTTACAGAATTGTTATATTGAAACAAAAATATGCTAATTATAACCTCAAAATTAAAAAATTCTGCAAGGATATTAGAACATCAACAATGAAGTTACCATTGAAAGGAGTTAATAGCCAATTTTTGATGTCCGCATTTTTGACACCATTGTATTTAGAACTAAATATTAAATATCGACCAATCAGATGGCTGGATTTGCTGGCCAACATTTGGCGGTTTGCCATTATCTAGTGGAGAAGGTGTAAGGGAAACATCATGGATACTAACGTTTGGAGTGAATATAACAAGAATGTTTTGAGGTGTAATTATCCCTTACATCGCTGTTGTAGGGACGGTGACATAGAAATGATAGAATATTTAATTACTTGCGTTCGTTATTCCGTACAAACCGAAGATTGTTTTCACAGTTGGACTCCTTTCCATTGGGCATGTCGTTTTGGTAAATTGGATTGTCTCCAGAAATTAGCATCCTATCTTCCTTCTAATACAAGTATTGATATCAAATCCTCAAGAAATTTGCAAACTCCTCTTCATATATCAGCTTTAGCATGTCAATCACATTGTTTGCTTTGGTTATTACAGGCTGGTGCTGATGAAAATAATCAGGATTCACTGGGAGAAACTGCTTTGCATAAAGCTATTAGAAGTGGAAGCATAGAATGTGCTGCAATTTTATTATTAAAAAATGCTGATATAAGATTTTTCTACTACAAAGACCCAGAATTTCTAGAGGAAAAGTTGCATAATATTAATGATCAGAGTCCTATTGAATTAGCAACAGTATGTGGTAATTCCATTTTAACAGTATTAATGGACAAAATTAATGAATGCATTGCTACAAAAAATTTGACAGATGCAGAAAACATCTTGCAAACTGTGATGAAAAATTTTACTGCTTCATTTGCCGCTTTCTATTCTGTCAGAAATTAAATCGATAAATAATGATATAAATTCAGTAGAAAAAGACTGTTCCAATATGCAGTATGAAATTTCTTCGCAAAATATAAAAAATAGTAGGAAAAGATCATTTACTGAAGATGATTCAGAAATTTCAAAAAGAAAAAAACTAAATGAATCTGAACTTTATTCCAATCCATCAGTGCTTTGTAATAGTACTTCTGGTATACCTTCTGAAGAACCAATGATACCATGTATTGTTCAGCATCAAAGTTCATTTGGAATTCAAATGCTTCATGACACTAATAGACATGTACCTCGTTGTTTCGGTCACTATATTTAAAATACTTTTCAGTATATTATAATGTTAAGAAAGGTAATAATATATATCATTATAAAAAATATATATATTATATCAGTTATTTGCTGAATTCTCATCACATTTCTTTTAATTAAATTTTCTGAATTTTAATGAGTATTTTGATAAATACACACACAATTTTTATGTTTTGTATTATTTTGTAACATCAAAAATTATAATAAATTATGAAAAATAAAAAAAAAATATATTAAATATCTTTCATTAGTTTAGTAAATTTTATTTTATGATATATTTAAAGCAGTAAAAAAATTTTAAATATAGTTTAATATTGTCTGAAGCAAACACTTTTGTATATATTAAACTCAATGGCTTATGGTAATCTAAGTAACGAATTTAAAATGTGATTTTATTTTACAGCTAGCGGATTGCGTCTTTACATCAACAAGGACGGAACAGCAGCTCTGGGTAGTCACGATCCAAAATCGACGAATATTAGTAGCGGTTTCGGACATTCCTTCCTGGGACAAAGATAGTAGGCAGCCACTACGCGGAACCTTCTGTACAAAGATCGTCACGCAGGAAACGACGACATATTTTTGTACCGGAATAACTTATGTAAATGCCACCAACGTAACAATAATACCGATGCCAAATAACCACCCGAGAAAATCTAGTTCATTCTCACGAATCATCGATGCGTAATTTTTTTTTCGGACCTCTATTTTCATCAGACTAACATCGATCCAGTATTTCGACCGTCGATTTTGTTAATTTTCTCGCCTATTTAAACAATGAAGTACTGTACATTGTTACCGAACCAATTAACTCCTTTAGATTTCTTCCATTTTTCTCTTACCTGTGGTGCAGAATTAGTATAATTATTTTTTTTTGTGTGTGGGAAGATTTTATCCTAGTAATTAATATTTTTTATATATATATAAACATTTTTTATTGAAATTACTGCAGTTACGGATAAAAATAAAGAATTAATTGGTGTTTCAAAGTTCTGAACCACAAGTTATTTCAAAGACCCTTTTTTGTTAAATTTTGGCATGTTTTGTTCCATGTTACTTAATAATACAATTGTAATTTTTATAAATTAATAAGTAAATTCCTACTAAAAAGCTTTGTTGTGTATGGTCTAATTTCTCTACACAGAGTGTAGTAAAAACTTTTCCAATGATCTATCTTATAAATATCTATATATATATATATATATACTNGGAAACGATTGGAATCGTTTTTTACAATTCGGAATTAAGAAGTAATACGTAACAATAAAATGAACGAATTAGCATTCGATTCGTTGGATATTAACTTTTAGTGCCAATCTCTTTACAGTTCGAGTGGGGCGTAAAAGTATTATTTCGTCCGAATATTGGCGGGGAAAGAGGAAAAAGTAAGTTTTCCCACGCTGGAAAGTCCAATTAATTAAAGAAAGACGAGAGTGACGCGTGGAGATATTCCCCCACACTCCATTGAATGCGAGTAAGAAATTGCCGACGAATTATGATTGCCTTGCACGTATTATAATTCTTTTCGATCCACTTTGAACGGGGTAGATGCGATTGACACCGACCGGGTCGCCGACACGACATAACGGTCACTCGGTTCGCTCCAGAGAACACGAGACCGGACCATCCCGTGTATTTAAATGCCGACGGTGTGGACTCGGTCACATCCAGCTGCGAAACGACCGAGACCAGATTAAGGTTAGCATCCACAGCGGCGGAAGTCCACCTTGCAAAATGGTCAAGCTCATATCCCTTTGGGTAAGTGCAAACTTTGCTCCTCTCTCCCGCGCCATTTCGCGTTTACGACGACAGATGGAGACTCACTCGTTCCGCGTGTTTACAAACTTTCCAATCAATTAATTATAAAAGTATTATTATTATCTTTTTTTAGGAATTTTCATTTAGAAATAAGATTTTTCCCGTTAAATTTTAACGCCCGAGTCTTATTTCTTTAACTTTACTATTAAATAATTACCTTAGTGTGAACGGGGAAGTATGTAGATATAATTATTAGCATGTCCAATGACGAAGTTTCGTATCTCTAGGGAAAGTTAGGGATGTATTCGTTAGCCTTGGCGTGCTGTATGTATGTAGTTAGTGGCGAAGAATTAGCTTTAGGAAGGAAATTGTCGGATTTGACTGCGCCCGAAGCTTTGGCGTTTGGAGATTTGGAAGGAGCGGAGAGTAAGCATCACAGTCATTCCGAGAAACATCATCATCACCACGGAGAACACAGTAAACATCACAAGGAACACGACGGTCACGACGAAGGCCACAAAGACGACAAACACCATCACCACGACTGGGAAGACCACGACGATCACCATCATCACGAAGATGGCGATCACCATCACCACAAAGAAGGGCACGAACACGAAGGACACCATCACCAGAATCATCACCACGAAGGCGATCACCACCACCACGAAGAGGACGGAGAAGGGCACCACCACGAAAAACACGGAGATCATCACCACAAGGACCACGGACATAAAAAGCACGGTTTCAAAAATTACTACCATAAAGAAGAACACGGACATCACAAAACCTACCACGATCACCACCACGACGGCGACCACCACGATAAGGAACACGAAGACCACCACGAACACGAGCATCACGGGCACAAACATCATAAACACCACCACGAAAAAGACGATCACGACGACCACGAACACGGCCACGAGCATCACAAACACCACGAGGGTGGCCATCACAGTCAACACGGAGAACACCATAAACATCACGGCCATCACGATCACGACGAACACGACCATCATCACAAAGGTCATCATCATCATCACGAGCACGACGAACACGGAGGTCACGGCCACAAACATCACGAGAAATACAGTGGCCATCACAAACATCACCGTCGTTAGTTTAATAAAACAAATGATATTTATAATTATTTATATTGTGACGCATAATTACCACTGTAATTACTTGCGCAAGTGGTTCTCTGTAATGGACCTATTTATGAAACGAAACCTTAATAAATTGGTTTACTGTTAGATCGCGTGCATCATTTATATAATCTAGTTTGTTCCCATTCGAATCTCCAGAAATCAAGTTATGATATATATATTTATATACTGTATATAATTTTCAATAACATAAAATTGTAATTTGCAATATTGTAAACAATTTTCAAAAGAAAAATTCATTACCATAGTTTATTTTTGCGATGGAATTTTATAAAGAAGTCTTTTTCCAAGCTTTATTATTAGAAATTTTTTTGTCAATAATCAATGTAAATTTTTATTGAAATGTTTAAAAAAAAATTATATATAATTAAAATGTGCTTTGATTATTTCAGTGTTTTGTTTTTTCATTTATTTTATAGTTCAAAATCCTTCCGAACGTATTTAAAGGTTGAAAAAAATAAATGACATCCTTGAAAATCGAATTTAAAGGTTCAGTTACGTGTATGACGTCAATGGTGCAGTGTTACGTATATTGGTTCATACTAAATCGTGTTTGTGACGTAACGAACGCTAAATAGGTCGGGGTGACGTAGTCTATTTAGGTCATTACGTCAGCTTTGACGGGGATAGAGAGCCCTTTTTACTATGGCGTCATTTCTTTCGTATTATTAGAGATGTAGTAAACAATTTCGTGTGGTAAACAATTTCGGCAATTTATGTTTAATTTTTTTTTATTCGAGTATTACGTTTGAAATTCCAGAAAGTGTAATAGCGACATCTATTGGAATGTCGCCGTATTAAATTAACCTAAATTGCTACGAAAGAATGTTTTTAACTTGTTTTCGAGAAAATTTTTAATTTAAAAATAATATTTTAAAAAGAATTTTAATTTTAAAAAATTTAAAATACTTTGAAATGAAATTTAATAAATATTCGGGAATCGAAGGAATTGTCGATATATTTAACGTTATTTTCGTACAAAAACTGTTTAGAACCTAGTTATTTTATTTAATTGATATATTGTATTATATAATTTATTCAATATCTTTTTGCGTTTTTTAATTCATATAATTATAAAATTATTCTTTATACTGTACTGTACATAAATTTCTATTATATTTATTGCAGAATTCGTCATTTATCGACTATGCTGCCATCTTTGAAAAAACAATTGAAATAAAATATATTTTAATCTCTTACTCATTAGTTTGACGTTTTTTTTCCTTGAAAATTTATTATTCAGTTCGTCTGGAAATAATAATAATACGCGTCGCGTGTCAAGTATTAAATACATGTTTTTAAATAAAATATTCGTGTTTTACAAAAAAAATTAATTAAACTATTATTTATTCTATCTCGTGGATTACAACAACTTTAAATTATGAGGGTTTTCCCCCTATTCGCTAAATCAGACTTTGTCATTTCTTTCTTAACCAATGAGGTATTTTTATCACACTTTAAAATCTAAAACTAATTATAGCTTACAGGAATTTTAATAAAACTTTATTTTGTAGATAGACAAAAGTTTTAAGTACGAAAAAAAATAATTTCAATCGTAAAATTGTCTACTTTTTAATTATATAAATCTAAAAATATTATTTAAAAAAGTATTTTTACAGAAAATTATAAACGATCGTTTAATTATTATTAGTATAATTTTAAAAATCCTTCACATATGTGTTTGTAGGGGAAAAATCGTAATTACGCCATATTTAGTCAATAGATGGCAGAATTTATAGCCGGTAGCTATTACGGACTTCTGCTTTCCGTTAAGAGCTATGACGTCATTGCCACTAATTATTTCGATTTCTGTCTTAACTTGCCGAAAGTTTAAAAAGTTGAAAAGATTT
The DNA here is from genome assembly GCF_000671375.1 of Centruroides sculpturatus. Lineage (NCBI taxonomy): Eukaryota > Metazoa > Arthropoda > Arachnida > Scorpiones > Buthidae > Centruroides > Centruroides sculpturatus. The sequence goes on from NW_019385028.1 coordinate 163,407, forward strand.
AAGAAAATAGAAAATTATAAGTCTTATTTATTAACTTATAATACAATTTATTACTTATTTTAAAACATCTAATCCACAAATGAAGTAAAATTTTATATGCAGAATTTACTTAATCTTTAATTTCTTAAAAGCGTCGTTATTGGCTGTTTTATTTTCACGTTTCTAAATCGACTGTAATTGGTTAATTGTCAATTTTCAAACTTTTAAACTTATAATTGATTAAAAACGTACTTAAATAGAAAAATTGGATGGAATTTTATATTTGAAAAGTATCGATAAGGATTTATATAATTTAAAAAAGCGTAACGCTTATATAAAATGAATCGATATCGCCTATCGATATTCTTTTATCCCGAAGCGTTAAAGGCAAACAAAAAGCATAGAACAGGAAGATACAGAGCTACAGGTATATGGAAGACGGTGGTAAGTTGCCTAGCTGCTTTCACTGTCCTAGGACGCTGTCACGTGACTTTGTTTACGTTCGTCGCTTGCAACAACGAGAAGCGCCACTCGAAAATAAATAGACGAAACAAAATGAATAAAACAGAACGATGCATTTTAACATGAAATTTAAGTAGGTAATAATTTTATTAAGATTCCTTTTCGATTATCTTTTGTTAAGTGCTATCTCGGATGACCCAATTCCGTTGTTGCAAGCGACCCGACTAACCCACTTTCGCGCTTGCTCACTGTGGACGAAAGTGAAGTTGGCCGAAGCCTGGAAGCCCTTGTCCTTGATTCCGCCGGTATAACGCGCGTGTAATGCTTTAGGATTTTCGTGTGTGGTCAACGTTCGAATGCCCACTCTCCCCTTCGACCCGTGGTTGCCCGACAGTGTGTTAACGAGACATTAAGAAGACGTCACACGGCGGACACGGCACATACAACACTACTCAATCACACCAAACTCGAATGTGTATACGGAGAAGGGGCGCAATGGAGACCGTGGCCGTACTCGAGTCTGTCAATGAAGTGTTGTAGCATCGTTTACTGTAAACTCCATTTTTTTACCGTTTCCAACAATTTCTACTATGTGATTTCGTATACAAGATGAGTTGCGAACCTACCACCAGTACTGCAACTTCTACTGACGTATCAGGTAGGTGTACCACGCGTATACCAAATTAATCAGTTTCGTCTATAAATATATAATATAACGTATAGTGTATAACGTTTTTTAATGTATATATACGGGCGTGACGTAACACTTTTACTAGGTTAAGGTGAAGGTAAAAATAAAGGAGTTGCGTCGAGTGAGAAAAACCACCGACCGCATTCCACGTGAACTTGATCGCACCCTTGCACAGTCAGGTGCATCTGTGCAACTATCCCACATATAATCGGCCCTGTGTTAAAGTATGTGGTGGTGCGGCGTTAATGGTGAAGCCCAGTTCATGTTTAAACACTTGCGAAACACTACTGCCCTGTTTAATTACAGAAATTAAGAGTATAGTCGTTTTTTTACACTCGATATATAGCGTGTAACGATTTAGTATTGTCGCCGTAAAGTTTTAACCCTTTTATCACTCGTCGAACGTGACCGGACCGCTATTATTAAATTTCGCTCGTCGGATATTCGAGCGGGGTCTTCTTTTGTAACGGTCAGAAACAAGATGGCGTCGTTTCCGAGTCTATCTGTACGGGGCGGAGGGGGTGAATTATCAGGAAATTTTCCTCCAGCGAAAATGATTACCTACATAATTATACACTTAAATGTACTCGTAGGCATGTGTGTGACTTTTCCAATTGGCAGCTGCTCGACATTTCGTTTTTGAAGTTTTCATATCGGCTCGACTTTTCTGGTAAAATTACTACCGTTAAAGGTTTTGAATTGATCTAAAGTAGAATTATTTTTTTGTAGTTACGGGTGGGGCTACGTATTATATTCCTTCTGGTGCACTCTTGAACCAGTTCCATAATGGATGTATTATTTAATAAAATCGTATTCGTGGCGACAACGTCATAAAACATGTAGATTTCGAACCTTTAAAAACGTATGTTTGTAACCGTAATCAATATAGATGTGTTAAGATCGATAAAATAATTCCTTTCGGCACTTTTTTACATCGAGATTTCTGCTGTGTAACAGTTTTCCGCCACTTCCGGGTGAAGGGACCGCGCCTCTGGTTGTTCTTCCCATTACCGATGATTGAGCGGGGACGGGGTTTTCGGGGGTAAAACAGGTGCACGTCACCCCATCTTAGAGGCCTCAAATTGTATACTCGTATATTTATATCTGTGTGTATATACAGTAACCCAGTTTCCGCGAGGAAGATAAAACAAAAAGGGGGAGAAATACCATAATAAACTGTGTAATCAATCGGGAAAATCAATCGCTGTTACCGAGCTTATACTGTTACATATTGTAAATATAACCCAAATTTTATACGAGTAATTATGTTGTGAACGAGCGGCTCGAACAATTATAAAGCAGGAAGAGAATATTATACACATACAGTTAGGTCTGCGATAGTTCTTTTCGGGTTTTAGTTTCTATCGTGTTTACTTAAAAAGGAAAAAGTAATAATAAATATGAAAAATCCTTGTTTGTAAAAGGGAAAAGCGTTCCCAGTTAGACTCCGATGCAAATGATAACCATCTGGAATTAGTGTGGGAAGAGAACAGCACCTGTTACTTTAGCTGCACGATGATCTTTGATACTTTGCATATGTACCACGCCTACAGAAACATTTCTACATCATTCGTGGGAATATTTTTGAAATTATTCAATTGAATCCGTGTAATTTTATATTTTTCTGTGATATTCGCTATATGTACAGTACGGGAAGTGAGTTATTTAAAAATTCTCTGTTAAAAGAAAGTAATGGGACCTAGCGTCAAAACTGATTGATAGCTGCTAAGGGTCGATGTTGAGAACTTGCAGGAATCCGCCATATATCGTTCTTTTGTTCGGTTTAAGTAAACAAATTGTTATTTATGACATTGATGAGAATAGAACGCTTTACGTTTATTGAGGAGAATATGTAATAAATTATTCAGTATAAAAGAATTTAGAGTAATTTTTTAATACTAAGAATGACTATGAAAATCGAGTAGTTTCCAACATGTTATTGTTTCGAACATGTTATGAAAGTGAAATAAGGGAAAAAAAATTGTTCCACTTTCTCCAACCTTGACGGTGACCTGTAGTTTCGCTTATCGAGTATTGATGTCAATGCCCGTGACGTGTTTCCGTTTTTTATTACTTTTATTTATATACAATATATACACACGCATTATTTATTAATATGAGAATTAACAGAAAAAAAAATTGGGGGATTTTATCCGAAATGTTGTTTATCTAAAATCGATCTTAGAAATTACGGAAGAGGAATTAACGGAAAACATTTACAAGGTCGTTTCTTTCAACTATACTAATATTTATAATAATAAAAATGATTATCTAACCGCAACCTGATATCGAATAAACGATGACTGATAAATTTTTAAGATTTAATAATTTAACAGGATGACGTGTAATATGTGTATCTTTTAAAATAAAAAAAAAATTATTATTTTTTTAAATTTCTGTACGCTACTCAGTTGGCAGCACTTATTATTATTTTTGAATATTTAAAAATTACAATTGATACTCAGGTGTCGCTCTCTGTTGGAATCGAACAGAACTATTTTAATGAACGTACATTGGAGGAAAAAAAGTTTGACCTAAATTTCTGTAAATCCGAGATCTTTTTGTGTACTTGGCATTGGAACGATTTCTAAGTCGTCGTATTTTCAGCCAAGAGTTGCGCTACTAGAGAATTGTACATGAATGAACTATAATAAATGTGATACTCGTAGTAAATGTGACCTTAATATGTAGATCACGTGTTGGGTTGATTACAAAGAAAAATTCGGTTTTATATAATATTTTAGAACTTTATAGAAAACTTCCTTTACTGGAAGAATTCATTTTTTGAACAATGGAAATTTTTAACTGATAACACCATTTGATAGTTTTAATGATACCATTGTATGTATATAATTGGTATATAGCCTATACCTGTATAGCATTGTAGAGGTATATTAGGATTCATAAATGAATTTAAGAACTATTAAAATGTTTATCATTTTTATAGTTTTCTTTATGTGTTTTGTTTTTAATTTATTTAAAATTTTGAATTAAATATGAGTAATCGGCTTTAAGTTTGCTCATTTACGCTGTTTTACATTAGAGTAATGAATTATTGCAGTGAAGATCTGCTCAGTTCTTCTAACTTAGCCTGGGGAAAAATATCTTGTGAGGCCTAATATCCCGTCCTGCTCTTGTCCTAAATAGGCTTATAAGGCTAGACTGAAGTCTAGTTGAAGTCTAAGAATATTTTGTTTCGAGTTTAGATCTTTCTCTAACGAGAAAATAAGGATAAGGATTGATGGTGTTGAAATTATTCCAATAATGTCGATTTGAAACTTGCGCTACTAAATTCAAACTTAAAAACTTAGCTGTGTTCAAAATTGTAAATTGTGTACAATTCATCCATTTATGATATATTTGAGTTATTTTTGTTGTTATATTTCTTACATTAATTTAATTTGGCAAATTAATATTGTTTTTTAGCTAATAATGTTTTTAGTTGAATTTCTAAAGTAGAAAAAGATCACTTTTGAGAAAATTTAGTATTTTCACAGCAAAAAGCCTGTCTGATGCAATTTTTTACTACATCCGGCTTCATTTTTATAAAAGATCAAGTTTAAATTTCATCATAACCGTAGTAGATTTTCAAGATGATACCGTAATTTCGCAATATAATTTATCATTAGCATTTTTATAAGTTAAATATTTTAATACTGTAGAGATAATATGAATAATTAGTAAAAATTTTTCAAAATAAAAAAAAAAAAAGAAATTACTATCGTTTGTCTTTATAAAATATTATCTACTAGCAAAATTATAATGTAGTTCTTGCCTCTTTGATTTGGAACATACTGTTGATTTCACTGATGCTGTGTCAAGATCCCTTTTAGATGGTAATGTTTGAAATAGATCTGCCTTTAATGGAAGATTTGTACTGACTTGTGATGATTTTTTTTCTGCAATGTAATGTAGATTTGTATATATCCCATTTATCTAAATATATCTTTCTGAATAGAATTGTTTGTTTAAAGTATTTTCTTTGTGCTTTCACCATTTTTTTTTTACAACAAAAAGAGCAAGCAATAGATAAACTATCATGAAGATAAAGGAGAAAGAATATTCCAGAAATTTATTGATTTGATAAAAATAATGTGCTAACTCAAAACATATGTAAATTGTTTAAATATAAAATTCATTAAATCAACAAGTTGTGTTTAGTAAAATATTAAAATTAATTAATTTAAACATGTTTATCTTTTCTCATGATTATTAGATTATGCTAAACTATATAAAAATGAAAATTATAAGTAAATATTAAATTAATATTTTGTAATTTATTAATTTTAACTACATTATAGTTAATAAATCTGAATATTCAGTGCTTATCTCAGTGACACAGCAAGATCTGGCAAATAGTTAGAGTATCATGATAAAAATAATTTTAAGATATGATACAGACTTCAATTCATAAAATTATCAACTGTTCCTGACTTAAAACAAAGAACAAGTGTATATTATGGTGTGAAATATATAGTAGTACAGTAGTAGAATACTATTATATAAAAAAGTTATTGATTTTTGTAAGTATCGAAAACTCCTGTATCTAAAACTTAAAGATTCTTGAAATCTTTTACATTTATAGCATTTGTAGTTTTGATTTTTAAAAGAATAAATATGTCACTTTTAATAACTTTAAATATCTATTTTAAAAATGCTCTTTAAAAAAATATAACTCAAAGTTTTAATCTAGCATGTTTGTAGCTTACTTTTGAAAAGCTTTACTAAAATTTTATAAATAATTGGAAAGTTTTGAATAAATTTCAAGTTATTTATTTAGCAGCTTTTGTGGATTATTCAAATGAATATTCCTTGTTGAAATAATCTTTAGAGGACTGCTTGATTTGTAGTAAATCAACATTACAAATAGATAAGGATTATTTTTTTTAATATTGAACTTTAATCTTTAGATTTAACCAATTCCCTTTTTTTGCTAATTTCAATAAAAAATATTGAATACTATTAACACATATCAGATATAAACAGTTATTATTCTAATAACCAACTAAAATGTTTTATTCAGAACATGAATTATATAATTGAGGAGTTTTTATATATTAAATATTATATTAACAATAAAATTTATAATAATGGTAATACTTCATTTTAGTGATTGCAATTATTGAAATAAAACAATATATAATTTCTAATAGCATATTCTGAACATTTAATTTAAAATATTTGTTTTAATAAATTTTTCTATTTATTTTATCTACACGATGTTTTATCCCGCAAGATCAGTACATAAAAATTAGATATTAGCTAGCATCTATTGTCAGAAATTTAAATTATTATACATAAAAATTTTGATTTTACTGAAAATATGTTGATATTTTGAAATGGAGCATTATATTTCAAAATAAACAATTAAATATTTTAAAAAATTATAAATTAATCTATTTATTCAATAATAATTACTTTTTAAGAAGTCCTAAATTTGATAACTTAATATAGCATATTATGTATTCCATTTTTGTTATTATTTTATAACCAAAACATTTTCGTTGAACTTTGTTGGTAGATTATTAATCAATAATCTCTAAACTAAAAGTAGTTTATATTGATTCTGTGGTGGTAAGATTCTTTTTAGTTTGATTTAAAATCAATATAATAATTTCTGAAAAAAAACATCTTGCACCTGTTGAAAGTATTATTATTGTGAATTTAAAAGAATTGTCCTAACTTTTTCGTGTATCATAATATAATTATTTAATATATTAAACAAATAATTATTTTTAATAAATTATAAGGCAAAATAGCATTCATAGGCATGCTATTATTTTCAAAGTATTATGACAATATTACCTCCTTATCTTTGCATTGTTATATAATAATATTAATCATTTTATACGGTTTCGTATCTTTGAAAGATTTAAAAAGAATCTTACTTTTAAGATATTTTTTTATTTTATTATTATTTCATTTATATGATATGTATATAATAAATTAAAGTTTATAGTTTCATAAGCATTAGGTAATAAAACAAATTTCATTGAAGTACATTCATTTTAATGTAGAACATTTATGATGAAAAAATTACTTTTCTAATAGCTACAAGAATGTGATTAGAGTTTGATGTGACTATAAGCTTATCAGCTTGGCCTGATCAGTTAAACACTGCTATATTCTCATGAAAAGAATATGTGACTCATTAATTTTTTTTTTTTTTTTCTATTTTCTTTTAGATGTGAATCAGTTCTCTTAACAGATTTGTTTTTTTCCCTTAATGCTTAATGTACTGAATGAAAACAATAACTGTTGAAAATAACAAAAAGTATTAAAATTCCTTTATATTTAACTGGAACAATACAAAAATAATATAGTGTATATATTTATATATAAATTAATTAATTCTCATAAATTAGTTACTTTTTAAATTTTATTGATATTATCCAGATTCTAATATCTTGTATTTTACAGTTTTAACACAGACTAGCTGTTGAATGCATAATTATTATTTGTAAAAGCTTTATATAGAGAAAATGTATGAAATTTTCACATAAAATTTTACATCNTTATTATATAATAGATTAATTTATAAATTAATAGGTTATTTAGAATACATATATAACATGCTTCAAGATAATCTGAAAAATACATATTAAATACAAAAAAAAATGGAAAAAGTTCTTGAAAACATATTAAGGAAACTTGAAACAGTTGTTGATTATAATTGATGAATGAAGAAGTTGATTCCTGAGAGCAGCTGCTAATTTTCACTAAGCCACAAAGTAACTCTTGAAGTTTTTTAATTATTTTACATAGTAAAAAAAGTGAAAACACGAAATATTAATGTTATAATAAAATTCTCATTGTTATTTATGATTAAATTACATTAAAACATATAAAATAATATATTTTTTTTAGAATATTTTAGTCATCAAAATATAAATATAGACTTGTTTAAAAAAGAGAGAGAGAGAGAAAATTGACAGCAGACACTACAAAATCTAAATTTCTGAGAAAATATAACAAGTACATTGCTTTCAATTTCACTTTAAAAAAATTGTATGTGATATTTACAACTAGTCCTTTCATAAATTATGAAGTGTACACATTTAAACAATGCTTTAAAAGATGTCATGTTAATTATTTAAACATGTCAAAACTATTTTCATTTAATTATTATTTCTATAATATATATATATATATATATTTTTTTTAAATATGTATTATATGAAAATTCCTTATAATTTTATCCTTCCTTTTAATAGTTTATATTAGTATTTCAATACTACTAATAAATGTTAGTATTAATTTATTTCTTTCTATATACATAAAATAAAATGATTTTTAGATAATAGAACTTTTAATTGACAAATTTCCAACTTTCAACTTAAAAAAACAAAAATAAACAAATAATTGAAATTTCAAAAGTAATATTTTACTGGGCATTTAGATATCAGGTTATCCTGTTTTAAAAGACTTAATTAAGGTCACTTTTGTTATAATTGCTACATCTGCATTGGCTTTATTATCATTTTGAAGTTGTTTGCTGAACAGTTTTTTTAATTATATGACTTTCATCTGTTAATGCAAATTATCTGATCATAGTCAATTAATTTCTTTATAGCATGGTAAAACATTCAGCAGTTTTCTCTTTTGTCTTTCATAATTGTATTATTGTCATGAGTCAAGTGTTACTAGGATACAAGTATTGACTACTTATGTTGTTAATATTTTATTTTATTAATTGCATTATATATATTTTAAATTAATTGCAAAAGTTAAACTGTTTATGCACAAGTAGAAATAATCTAACTAATAATTGAAAATACAAATCATTTTAATAATAAACATTTATAATAAGAATAATATAAATATTAAGACTGAAACTATTAATTTATTTGATATATACATTAGCATTTCTAATTTTGTTTTATCGGTAGTTGAAGATTGTTAATTGTCTTATTTTACAATATCCTGTCTTAGATTTTTTGTGCAATTATTTAAACTTGTTTCTTTTTGATAACTATAAGAAATTCCTCATTTTTATCTTTAATGTATTTTAACAATAGACAATTCCTCAAATGCTATACTGATCAATTCAATGACAAAATTGCTATCTTGAGATCTCTATACTGTAAAACAGCATTTCCTCTATCTGGAATACCACCTTTCATATCATCAATTGGAATCTCATAAGTGATAAGAGCTCAAGAAAATGAGGATGGACAAATTTATTCATTAAATTTTACATTTTTTTTTCTTTCATATTTAACTTTTACTATATTATTATTTTTAAAGTGCATTTTTCTTATCTCTGTAGATACTGAGCATAAAGTGTTAACTGTGTAAAAAGAAATTTGTTTTGAGTATTATTAATATTCCTACAAATTTAGATAAAAATCTGTTCAGTTTTATACTAGTACTGAGAAACTAGTAAAAATTATGCAAAAACTGTTAATTAATGTTAATATTACATACAGTATTTATATATTTTATGATAAATTTTAAATTAGCTTTATTACTGAGGATATAATTCTTAATGATTTAAACTGAATTATATAAAAATATTAATTTTATTGTCTCCATACATGCAGATACTCTTAATTATTTAACTTTTTACTTAAACTTTATTTATTATACAGAATATTTGTTAAATAATAATTAAAGAAAAATGCAAATTTAATCGGAGGGCATTTTTTAGATTATTTATATAATTGGGGGATCATTTGAGGTAAAATGTTTGTTTATATACAAAGTAGTACATAAGTCAATTATGTATTGTAATTTTTATACATAGTTTGTTTAATTAAATAATTTTTTATTGAGATATTTAAAATCACAGATTTAAGCTGATATTAAGAAAATTAGCTTACATTACTTACTTCTATTTAATTGGTTAGTATTTAATTAAATTTTTATCTAGTAGCAAGTTTTTACTTATTCACTTTTGCTTTTGGATAGTTCTAATTTATAAAATTATTTTAGCAATCTAATCTTGTAGTGAAATATTTTATATAAGATGAGATCCTAAAGTTTCTAGATTGAACTATGTATATATTATTAATATGCTGATGCATTATATTGATATTTCAGTCAGTCAAGTTTAGAGTGGAACAATAGTTTTATTGACTTATATTAGTTACCAATTACTGTCTCCTTCAAATAAAGGTGTGTCCTTTGTACTTGTACATCATTATTTTCCCATTTTTGGAAACCTTCTGCAATGCTTGGTAAAAAGTTTTCATTAAATAATAAATGCTCTTAATATATTGTTTAAACTACTTTTTATCTATAGAGTATGGGAGAAAAACTATTACAAGGCACATTTGGAAATGATTTTCAATTGTAGATTTGTTTGAAAATGTCACTACCTGCATATGTATCTGCTTGCACAATCATTACTTGGTATTAGTACATCACAAAAATGCTATATGGAAGATGAATATAGCAGGTACTAAGAAAGGTACACTAGATTATTACCAAATGGAGTAATATATGGACAAGAATAGGGATGCAATCTTGGACAGCAGTAGACTGCTTCCTTCCTATGGAAGGAAGGCATCTCACCAGCAGAATTTCACCAGCATTTGGGAGCAGTTTTTAAAGAGGAAGCACTTGCATAGAGAAGTGTATGCAACTGGCTTTAAGGATTGTGTAGTAGCAATGAACTGCAGAAAAGAACATGAATACTGGCTATAAAATCAACATCCTAATATAATCATCATCATCATCAGAATATGTATACTGAGTTCAGGATTTTGTGTGTGTGTGTGTACATTATTTTTTTTAACCTTACCATACCAAATATGTTAGTTTACTTCAAATTTTATGGGAGCCAAAAATTTTCAAAAAATTGAATGTTGCATGTCCTGAAACCTCCAAGCTATCAAAGTTTTGTGAAAACATGCCATTTGTTTGTCATTTCTGTGCCCAAATGTAAAAGTGGTAGTTTTTTCTAGTGTACAGTATCAAGATAATAAAAAAATACAAATTTAAAAATTTCTAATAGTAAATGCTACCACAAATACCCTAGTCTATACTTCAACCTTTCTCAGAACATGTTTTCTAGTAATTTCTCTTTAAAAATTTGGGCAGGAGATACTGCCTTGTCTTCTTTCAATGCCTAAATTTTATACGTATATATGAAGTTGTTGAAGTTTATGAAATGTTAGAATGTTGCTAAAATTTGTGTCATCTTTTAAAAGCTTCCAGAATGTCTTAATAGTGCGAATATGGGGGCGTAAGGCTCCCGTTCAATGGTCAGGATAAGAGGTCAGGCGAGTGTAAAGAGAGGTGATTGGGGTCGACGATAAGGTGAAGGGCGAGATCGAGTAAAGGAGTCTACCATACTTTTAACAAATATAAAATAACAATTTATTAAAGAATAGGCAAAATGACAAAAACTACACAAAGCTCGTTTCTATACCGACTTAGAGAGAGTTTCACCGTGCTTTCATACCTCTGTATAGCCGTCCCCTTTGACGATTCTGAACGATCCAAGGGTTATAATCCAGTTTCGGCACAAATCATATATATCGCGACTTTAGCGATGATTTAATTCGAGGTTCATCGGAGATCGGAATTCCGCAGGTTCGGAAGATCGGCGCGATGTTGTTAATCCTGCGTTCGGTAATAGACTCCCCTTGAGAGGGGGTAAGAACGGCCTTTTATCCGTTTTAGTGGGGAATTTCCATCACGTGATCGGATGTACATAGGTTAGGGGTTATAGGTGTTCCAGGGATCTAAATAAATGACGAAATTTGGATGCTAACTGTCAACCTTTTTGCAAGATGAGATGCAAGTTCTGCAAAGAACAATGGATGTTGCTAGTTAAGACCGGAAAGTTTACACAATCCCGGGCAAGATCGTTTTTTCTACTAGGGCGTTACATAAACAAAAGTTTAATTAATTAACAATTTTGTTAATAAAAGAGCGATATTTCCATCACCAAAATTCCAGATCTCACAATAGGCTGCAGAAGCAATTCCATGTTAAGAGACAGAAACACCATGAAAATTGGCCATTGCTTGTTTTCGGGACACATTTACTGAGATGGGAAGAGGTGTTTAACGGTAACACTGCTCTTTTGTGGAAATTCTTAAAGTTCAGATGGCCTTGAACAGAAAGAAAGAGTTTTAAAAAAACCAATCTTTAAAAATGTCTGTTCATACACCCTTTAGCTTGATTATAATACAGAAGAAGAAAATGCTGCCTTTGTGTACCTTTAAAGGATTGTGAAGTTTTTGATTTTCTAATGCTTGAGTTTTAATTTCTGCAAACCCTTGATGTTAGAACATGCTAACATAGTTTCTGTTATTTACTAGACTTGTGGCTTGGAGCAGATTTTTCTTTTGAGACATAAGTGTTTGGAAGAAAGGCCTTCTAATATAACCCAGTATAAACAGCATTGTAAATGTGCTCAGATGACAGAATATGACTCTTAACTAGTTGCTTAAATTCAACTAGGTACAAAACAGCATCATAAGAATTAACCCTTAGTTTTCACTTTGAGTAAATTTCAGATCTTGCCTTCCAATTTCTGGATCTGTGGTCCATCAGAAAGAACACCTTAAGACTCCCTAAACTCAGACTAACTTTGTTTATTTCACAACTATTTACAATACATATATAGTAATATTTTTTGCTTGGTTCTAACAACAGTCTTAGACCAGGCTTGCTTCTCCAGGTTCTAACGATTGTATTGCCTTATATCTAACTTTGGATCTGTTGACCAACCAATCTGAAGTTGAGTGAGTAGCTCTCCTGTGGGTCTACCTCGGTTGGCATACCTGTCTCAACTTGTCCAGGATGTTGTCCAAAATGGTTGGTTAGCCTGAGTCATCTCAGGCTAACCAACCATTTTGGAAAACTTGTTCTAATGAGTTGAACTTGAATCATTTTTCCCTACTCAATCTTGATAGGCCTCCTTGACACCTCGGAAATTCTGCTGTTGTAATTTCAGAGCAAGATTTTAATCATTGTCACTGTAACCATCTTTGTGATGCATCAAGTGGTTCCAGAATCTTCATTTCGTTTCTTTGTGAAATTATTTGACTTTTTCAAGTAGCAATGGCCCAGATAATGGACATCCCTCTGCACAATTTTGCTTAAACCACTCAAAAACTGCTGTATCAAAGTTTTCAAATTTGAAATTTTTGTGATTTACATCCTATTGTTTCATTAAAAGTGTCTGATGAAGTGACATACTTATACAGTATTTGTAACAAATTTTTGTTTCAGATGATGTCTCATATTTGAATTTGATGTTAAATTCTGATGCAAGTTTAGTTACTAATTGACCTTTTCTGGCACATTCAACAATTGCAAATAATCCTTTATCTTTTCACTCCTGCACTGGATCCTGACATTTCAGTGGTTATATTCAACTGCAACTGATAGCTTACTGACCTCAAGGTAACCAACCACCTTGAGGTTAGTAAGCTATCAGCAGTGTAATTGAACCTAAAAGTGACAAGCAGATACTATATACCCTTTTCCAAGAAAAACAATAGAATGATAAACAAATGTCAAAAATAGAACAAATGATGGTCATTGGAATCAAAATCTGAGACAAAGGGTAAATGTTTTATTTTGTCACTAGTCTAATGGGTTTTAAACAGCAAGAGGTTTTCTTGATTATATATTGTATGTGAGAGTTTAAAAATACAATGTTGGCAGCTCTAACTTAACCATTTTCTTATAATACAGTAGATCCCCCTATAAAACCGTTTCCTATAGTTATGATTCCTATAAAAATTGTGGCAGTACAGTAGATCCCCCTATAAAACCGTTTCCTATAGTTATGATTCCTATAAAAATTGTGGCATTATCCGTAAACAACGGTAAAAATAACTCCTATAATACGTAAAACGTCATCGGGCAGCCGAACTACTTACCAGCCGTCCGTAGCGCCACGCTACGGAGAGATTTCTATCGTCTGGACAGTATTATATAAATTATATATAAATTAGGTACTGTACATATAATTATATATTAATTATATATAAATTAGGTACTGTATATATAATTATATATTAACTTAATTTATTGTAACTTTATTATAATTAAATATATATTTTTCGCCGTCTAGCGTCACGCTACGGCGAGTTAGGCGACCTATCGTCTGTTTAGTACTGTAATTTTATACATTTCTTGTGAAAGAAACATTTCTTATTTAACGGCCATAAAAATTATTTATATTAATGATGTCTCCAAAGGTCAACGAAGTTTTCGCAGAAAAATAATATCAGAAATTGCGGCTGCGGTTTGATGTGCTGTTCCGCGTCGAAACCAAGCTTTAGCAACGGGCGTAGTCGAACGGTAACACTCGGTAAGCAATCCTACAATTTTTTGTTTATAACGTAGTTTATATGGATTATTTTTAAAAAAAAGTACGTATTTTGGAAATGTTGAGTCGAATTACTCTAGAATCGATTAATTTTATGAAAGAAAACCTTTCAAACAGCCGTAGTCCGTAAACTATGATTCCTACAAAATTGATTCATAAAGAACGGAACGTATCTACCGTCTTATAGGGGGATCTACTGTATCATAGTCATGGGATTAGTGGCACTTAGGGCTACAAGTCCCCACTCCTTTTCTGTCTGATCCTGAATAACTGAGTACGTGGTTATTTGAAGATTGGGTAATCATGGTTCTACTGTAATTTCAATTTTTCTTCATGTTACATTACCAGTATTATGTAATACTGGTAATGTAACATGAGGAACTATGTAATTTTTCATGTACTTTTCATATACAAAGTTAATTGAAAGAACAAGATTTCATGTAAAGACGCTCCACAACAACTAAAAATAAGAACCTCAATGTTTTAAGATTTTTCAAATAAAGGTTGTTTTAGATCTGTGATTGATTTTAATATCTTGCTACATTTCATATGGGACAAAATTCTGTGCCAGTTCTGTCATTTGATTGTATAAAATATTGATGTTATGCTATGCAAAGTGTTAAGTTTCTTCTTGGGGTGCGAATATATTCGATGACCATATTACCTGGGCGCTAGGCCAGTGGAATTAAATTATTATTAGAACATGCTGGAATTTGTGTGTGTGTTCTGCCTTGAACAAGTAACCTTTTTAGTGGAACACAAGGTATAATGAATAAAGTGTAACACAAGGGGAAACACACATTTAAATGGTTTCAATGTTTTGAAGACAACCAAAAGTATTTCTTATACTTGAGCATATTTTCAATATTTTCAGTCAATATCATAGTTTGAAATAAACAGACAATAGCAATTTATTAAAGTATCTAGTTAATGTATTATATACTGTAACTTGTAACACACTTGGAAATGTTAAATTCATTATCACATACTGTACTTATATATTTGTTTTCTATTCTTATATCATTCATTTTTATTGTTCTATCAAATAATCAGTAAACATAGTATATTTGCCAATCACATTACTTTCATTTATTCCCAGAAATACAATAGGAGGCCTAACTGAAAACATGTGAACATCCTTGCTTTAAAATTTCTGAATGTTTTCTAATAGGATGTACAGTATAAAAACAAACAAGTGCAGTTTACCTAAAATAAAATCACACACACACACACACACATACACTTCATAATTTTCCAGGACTAACTTTATACACAAAACAAACATTACTTGGCCCAATCTACAGGCTTGCTTTAGGTTAGAAGCCATTCCAAAAATAAAAGAGCTATGTTCAGTTCTAAAGAAAACCCATTTGAATATTCTGTGACATTATTTAAAATTCTTACATTGTGATTCAGTATTTATATATTATGGTTTGAAACTGGTACTAGATTAATCTAGCAAAACCAAAGTACACTATTTAGAATTAGAAATAGAGCTCTGTGAAGACAAAATACTTACAAATACTCACTTTTTCTTTGTTTTTCATACCTGCTACCTCTGAAGATCAGAAGAATTTTAAATTAGCAACATTTAGAACACTCCCTGGACAAGCCTACACACATTGTTCTAGAAAACTAAGAGATTGAACATTTTAAAAAGCTTGCCATACAGCATGGCTACAGTTTAAAACTCATTACTGAATTAGCTAAGTGTTTAAAAAGCAAGTCAGATAGGGAAATAAACTAATAACAACCAGATCTCAAACGTGTAACTATTGAATTTGATACTAGCCTACACAAAATATACAGTGGCATAGTGAAGGATACACAAATAGATACAGCATTTAAAAGAACAATATTCAGATTGTAATAGTGTTGCCACCTTTTCAAAATCGCTGACTCGGATGGCAGGTGAGGTTTGTTAGAACAGAAGTTCCTGATGCATGTGCAATGTCATTTTGCAATGTGAAGAATAACGTGCAGTGCATGGTGGTTCTAAATCAGTTACAGTTAGGGACTAGGTAGACTTGGGTAGGAGTAATGTAAGTATCTAAATTAAGAAAAAACAACTACAGATGACTTAGCTACAAGCAGAAAAAAAAAGGTCGACAGGTTGCGCACGATATTCCCGGACAAAATTAATAGTTCACATGGATAGTGAGTCTATTCCAAGACTGTCCAGGTGAAAATGGGACATGTGGTAACACTAGGTTGTGAAAAATGGGAAAAATCAAATAAATGAGGGAAAAAATCCAGGTTATACACCATTTTCTAGACAGTTCTAGATTCAGCCTAATCTATATAGACTCAACAAATAGATCAATAAAGGCCAGATTAAAAGAATACAAATATGACATGCATAAAGGCAATTACACCGCTGCCTTAGCCCAATACACAAGCGTGTATGTTCCCTTGTTGGGGAGAAGCTAAATTTATTATAAAAATATTTGCTGTACAAAAATTAAGAATAACTGAAACCATTGACATCTGTAAAGCAGCTAGCAAAGGACTTTGCATTAACATATTACAAGCTTGACAAGCTTTACTCTCTAACCTTATTTCTAACAAATGATGAAATTTCATACACTATCTATTTCTGTGTTGTTAAGATTTATTATAATCTATTTTACATTATTATTCAATGTAGTTTTTAATTTTATTTAAGTGTATAAATACCAAATTACAATATAAGGATTTTAAATAATGTTATAGAGTATTCTAATGGTTCCACTTTAGAACATTGAGTTCTAACATAGATCTTTCATTTTTGGAACAGCTTACCTGAAACAGGCCTGTAAATTAGGCCAAAAACATTTGTTCTGTGTGTAAAGTTATTGCTTGAAAAGTACAAAAGGTGTGTTTGATTTTATCCAAGAAATTCAAGCTTTTAAAAGGAAATAGTATTACAGTACCACCTTAAAGTAAGATCATGTGACTTTGGAAATGTAGTAACTAATTACTTCTTACCTCATACTCTTGAGATGAGAACATATGCATGATCTGCACTGTTTATTCATATATATTTTATATTTTTTTCATGTTTAATTGCATCTTATATGTGTACAATGAAATCTGTTATGATTCTGTAAGAAATCATTTGATTATTCATTTATTAGAAAAATGACCAATGGAAAATTTCACCAAATTGCAACAAATATAGTGTAAAGAGCCCTGTCATCTTGTGCTTTGGATGGTGATGTACTTAAGATTAAAGATAGATCCTTCTAAATTGTCCTTAGAGTAATGCTCTCTTAAGCAGATTGCTTAATCTTCCTCTAAAAATGCTACTAACATGATGCTTATTTGAACTCTGCTCTCAGTGTTTTGTTAATAGAAGTCTTGCTATTATACAACATAGGGGAGAAAATTGGAAACTTTTAAGAGTGCTCTCTTAAGGCAGATGCATATAGGCACCATGGAATGTCAATGACAGGTTCCACCAATCACCTGTTTTAATTTTCAAAGTTAAAAGAAAATGAACAGAACTAGAGAGTGGTTTTTCACCAAATAAACAATAACTTAAATATTGAAAAAAGGAAATACATCATGTGAAGTGATTAGTATAATTGGTGACATAAGATTGGTGGATGGGTATAGATGACAAAATTAAAGCAACATTCAATATCACCTTAATTTTGTCACTAACGTTCATCCACCTTTGAGCAAAATGATGCTCCATTACATGGTGCTTAACTATACTAGTTAAAATTTTAACATGCATTGATAATTACTTAGATAACTCCTGTAAGCTGGAACTATTTGACAAACACACAGACATTTTTACTTGCTACTACCAGCACCAATGTTTAATTATACATAATTATCTAGATCTTTAAATATATGAACTTTTAATAGTGCTCTTAAGCCATAACGTTATTGAAAATTATTGGATTTACATTGTGCAATATTTATTTTATTTTGAATTAAATTGTTTAGGTTAAAATTATATATATGTTACTGTGAATGACCGATATCTGGTGAATGTCGAGATTCTCCGGTGAATGTCAGCATTCACACAGTCGTTTCGTGTATGTATGAAATATTTGCTAAATATCATTATTTCGCACTTACATTGGCAAATGTCGACATTCAGCATGCACAGATGGTGAATGTTGAATAAAAATATTTTTATCACATTAAGACAAAAATGCAACTTTTTAATGTCAAAATAGGAGAAAACTTAAGTGTAAATAAATTGTTGAACCTAAAACGAACAGTACATTCTTAATCAGAAAAGAAAAATAATACACATTACACATATACATATATTATGTGATTAACGTTATATAATCTTATTTATTGCAACAACTTAAACTGTTTTGGCACTTTGAATTGCACAAGAGTCCCTTGCCTTTACAACTGCATTTATTCATGGAACACTTCTTTTTGCAATGACAACGTGTATAGCCTTGCCCTCCTTTTCGAATTAGCTGCAGCTGCTTCTCTCAGCGATATTTCTTGACAATAAATCTCATCTATGGAAAGTAACTTTTCTTTACAAATTACAAACTGATTACGGGTATAAAGCTGCTTCAGGGTACCATTTTTGTTTGCTAAAAGTCAAAGTCTTCTATTCCAATAACAACCGCCAACACATTTTGGGCATCTGTATGGTCACGGTTGATATCAGGAACTTGTATTCTTACGGTATCACCAATTTGAGCAGAAGGAAACAGCGAAGAATTTGGCGGCAGAATGTCATCTCTCTGTCGACATCGGCTTCTTGGGTGTCATTTTACCTCCACCAAAGCTTATCTGTGCTTGTCAACATACACCAGCGATTGTTCAAATGTATAATAATATAACCAAATATTCAGTCTTTCACTGACGTATTTTGTACACTGACAATATTCTGTGAAAGACCGAAATTAGATTATGTTGACATTCACCAACGATATTCTCCAGTGAATATTGACATTCTCTAATTCCAGTGTTTCACAGTAACATATACACAAGCTTTTATATGACCTGAAGAATATTACATGGTAATTATTTAAAATAAAATTATTTGTCCAGTTTGTAAATAAAAGTTTATCTTCTTACATAATGTTTACGTTTAATTTATATTAGTAAGTAATTTCCTGCATGACTCTTAATATTTAGCTTTTTAATGAATTGTTATGGTGGCAAGTCATCATATATTGAATAATAATACAGTCACTAATATTATCAATAAATGCCATTAAACTCTATATAATTCAAATTATACTAATCAGTTGACATATATTTTCTTTTTTCAATATTTAAGTGATTTGTATATTTTGTGAAAAACAACTCTCTCTAGTTCTGTTCATTTTTGTTCAAAGTGGCATATCATTAATGTTTTCTTGACTAAAAGTGTTGGCAACGTAGTTTTTATATAATTTTTAATAATAATACCTTTTTTACTTTTATTTCTATTTCGTATAGCGTTGGTCACAAAAGTCAACATAAACCAAATATCAAATAAACTGTCAGATTTCTTTATTGGGCCATTAAAGCTAGATAATTACTAAGTAATTTGGTAAGAAGGAGGCAGTTAGGCTGCCATCTCTTGTTAAATTTAGTACTTTTAAGTAATTTATTATCAAATTTAATTTAATTTTAGAATACTATTTATTTATTTATATCTATCAAATTTGACAAGAGTTGGTGACCTAACTGCATATCTCCTTCAAAATTACTTAGTAATTATTCAGCTTTAATGGCTTTAACTATTTAGCTGTTCATTTGATATTTGAAGTAATTATTGGGTTGGTTGTATTTATTGTATATGTTTACATACATACACATTTCAGAAAAGCAACAGTAGAGTTTCAGAAATAATGTGTGCACTACACTAAGACTATAAATACATAAACATGTATTTTTAAGTGGAAATAAAAAACAAATTAGATAAGCTATAAGAAATGAAATTTTAATGAAATTGCATGTCATTAATGTCTACATACAATGATTAGAGAATTAGAAGTGTATATATCTAATGAAGTTTGAAATTGAATTTGTGAAATTTTTCCATTTGTGCCAATGACTGTTTGCAATCTGTTTGGCATTGACAGTACAAGATTTTGTTGTATCTGGTGTGATTTCAGATTTTCAGACCATGATTTTTTTTCAATGATTCTTGATTTGCAATATGTGTATATATATATTAACAATACAGTATCTCTAAATCCAGTTTATTAGTTAAACCAAATGAAGTGCCAAATTATCAGATTATTATATGGCTAAGTTAATAATAATCCACAAAAACTTTTCTGTACAAGTGTTATGTTCTTAACTACTCCATAAATGCTTTCGACCTCCACCGAGGTCTGCTTCAGGTGGTGACTGACTGTGTTTCTTCCTGACCGTGTTTCATAAAGCTAACTGTCGGGGCACCTGCATCAACAACAAAGATGGTGAAACAATCGCGCAGGCATGGAGGTATTTGTTCCAGGAATTCGAACAGGGACAGTCGGAGGGGTGAAACCCGACGCGCACGATTATTTACATCTCTGGCGACATCGTTACGACGGTCAGAAAGAAACACAGTCAGTCACCTCCTGAAGCAGACCTCTGGGGAGGTCAAAAGCGTTTGTGGAGTAGTTAAGAACATAACACTTGTACAGAAAGGTTTTCATGGATTATTATTACTCAACGAAGTGTTAAGTTGTTGGAAGTCGTTTTAGACTAAGTTAATGATTAGAAACTAATTACTTTGTACAGAGGTAGTATGCCACCATCTCATGCTAATTTTAATAATTATAATAAATTAATTTTTAATTTATATTTTATGGAAAAAAGGAATTGCCTTGACCAGGATGTGAACCAGCAATTTCTGCTTACCTTGCAGATGCATTGTCAGTTACACTACCCAGACCTCCATCTGATCTTCACTTCCAGAACTATTAAATTAGATTTGTGATGTGGTCTTTTTGAATTCTTCATTCGAGCTCATTTCAGTTATGTTCAATTGGATTTAAATCTAGTGACTGGGGAGATAATTAGAGCTGTATAGATTCTATATAAAGTAGCTATTCCTTAACTTAAATAAGTTAAGGCAACACAACACTTGGTGATCTGCCTATGAGGACACCTTCCAGAAGATTTTTTAAGGGTAACTCGTCCCTCCCTATTTAGGCAGTACAAAGGTGAGAAAACCGGAAAACACCACATAGCTTGTCCTGGCTAGGCATAAACCCACAATCGAACTTCTAGTGTTCAGGGAACTGCTTGGCCACTGCTAAGTCCGATTCCTTAACATTAACAATCTTGGCTGTTGCTTAGGATCTTTATCCTGTTGAAAGATCCATTGCTTTTCAAATCTTAAGCTATTGTCAGATATCTGCAAATTAGACTATAATATTTTCAGGTATTGTAGCTAGTCCATTGTACCATCAATAAATACACCTATCCCTCACATAACTTCAATTCATTGCTGAAAATTGTTGCAAAGTGAAAAGTTATCTAACAAATAAGCAAATCCCATTAATTTCAATGGAAAAAATTATGCATGATTCATTAACCTTATAAAGTGACTTCTCAGTTATAATGACTCTAAAGGGACCAAAGATAAAAGTGGTATAAGTGAAAGAATTGTACAAAACAGAGATTGACCAACTTGAATGAAAAATATTAAAAATATAATTGTAATCATGAGCCTCATTGGCTCTTCTGTTATAATTACAGATTCATCACACACATTCACGTTTTCAATTTTTTTATTCGATCAACCCAAAATTTCCTGGAAAGCATTTCAGCCTGTTCAAAAGCCCTGTTCAGCCGGGTAACATGTATATACATTCAACATTATGGTATTATAAATAAACATCTATGAAAGAATCTGACAAAATAAAAAATACAATATTCATAAAAACTGACAATTACCATACATTTTTACTGCATTCAATGACAATGCAAAACATCCATAAAAATTGATTTCAAATGTATAAAACACAACCATACTCAGAGTTAATTTTATACTTTGTATACATTTAGTTTTTTATTGTAGTTTTATTTTGGTGTATTCTTGTTTTCTGTAAATGTAATACACCATTTAATTGAAACCATCATCATTTTAGTTAAACTGTCTCTTGACCTTCATATTACATCAGTTATGTACATTTATTTCATTAAAAAAATTTTAAGTTGACCAAAACATAATCAATAAGGTCACTCACATCATTTAACCACACTACTCGTAAAAAGCATAAAATGAGGGAGTCATTCTTTAGAAAGTTGTATAGAATCAATTGATCTGATTTAGACATGGTATCAGAAGGTAGATGTACTCAATGATACTTTTCTTTTTCTTGATACTTCTATACTAAAAATTCCTAATAAAAAAGGCTTTGATATATCTGTAGAATTGGAAATATCTTAGGTTTAAAGAAATTCAGGATGGAACTTTGTTTGCTTTCTTGCAGTTTACATTCATTCATCTTCTTTCTTTCCTGCAGGAACTATGAAAGCTTTTACTTAGGCCCATTGTGGATTTGATCAGACTCACAGTGGAGTGGTCAGGTGGTCCTTTCTTTCCAATGTTGTCTATAATTTATTTCATTTTAACAGTACCCAAATTTTTCTTTATTTTTATCAGAAAACTTATGTTTGTTGTATTCAAGTTCACCTAATGTGAGCTAACATGGAATTGTAAAAATTCATTGACACAATCTGCATCATCTTTATGGAATCCAGCCTATCTTGCTAGAACCAAATCTTTGCTTTTGCATCAGCATTAAATTCTCTAACATCTGTGACAAACTGAAGACTATTTTTTCCACACAGAATTTGTTTGTTTGTGGAATGACTCCCTTTTCAATATTACAATTTTTTTCAATTTTTTTGAGATTATTATTATAACGTTCAAAATTCACTTCAAAAATTTCTTTATGCCAAAATAAAGACTAAATAGAACACTTTAAAGCATGGAAATTATGCATATGCATAACAGATTGAAGAGTACCTCATTGACAATTTTAAAATAAACTTGTGAATACATTTTTTGTTTTTTATTAAATGTTTTTGGTTAAGAAAGTCATTATGCTGAAAAAATGAAGTAACATTTATTTATTATTAGGGAACGGAACTGCTTGACCCCTGGTGGTCAGGGGTATAATATAATGGGCTATGATTGTTGATGTTTATAAGTAATATGTCTGAACAGAAGTTTGGAAAAATGTGTGATCATAAGTGACACTAAGATGCTAGTGGAACAAGAGCTAAACACAGACTGATGTAGCATGCACAATATCTGGGACTTCCTCTCTCCTCGTCACTCATTATTTGAAACATTACTCGTTAAGTGAGTCATTTTTTTTTTTTTTTACACTTTGTTTTGTTCATTATGATAGGTGCTTGTTAACCACTCAGCAGTGAGGGACATATACATCCAGGGCGATCGTGTGGCAGTGGTGAGGGATGTATATATACGTCAAATTCTTTTGGGAGTATTGCCAAAAACTACCGTGAAAAAAAAAATTTACATAAAAAATGAATTATGTAACAATAAAAAAAGACTTTTCTTTACTAGACAACTGTTTACAAAATTTTTTTCCAAAACAATAATGAGAAAAAAACACGTGGAAAAATACTCTAAAAATTTCGCACGTTTATTCTCCACTACTAAGGGGTAGCACCATACCTGACTATTCCACTGTTGAAAGGTTAAACAAAGTTCCACTATATAGCAAAAAGCTGTTAAGTGAACAGTTGTAAAGAAAGGAATGGATGTACTAATTTCTTTATTCTGGTGCTGCCATTGATCCTCAAACTATCACATTTCCTCAGTTATGCTTTACTTTGGAAACTAAATAGAAGAGATGAAATTTGAAAATTTTTTCTTTGCCAAATCTTTCCACAACTATCAGATCCAGAAATATTACATTTGATTTTCATCAGTGAACAAAATGGTTTTCTAAAAACTCAAAATCTTTGTTTTGGTAATCCACTATAAATCAGCCAAAAAAATCAAGTCTTTTTTTTTTTCTGATTTGTAGCAGAGATTAAAGACTCTTTCAGGAACTCTGCCAATATACTACAGATTGAAGTAGTTTTTGTACAGCATTGGGATATATTCTTTTAAATATGTTTTAAACTCTTACTCCAAACTAGATATGTATAAATGATAATTACAAACCTTAAAAATCTTAAAACCAATAAAAGTTTTAGATAACATACTTTTACTTTCCTGGCCATTACATATACATAACAAGAGAGAGTATTAGAATCATGTCAAATTTGACCCTCCAAGATTTTTGCAAATCTGTGAGGCTCTGGACAGGTCCGAACCCTCACTAAAATTCGCGTTAAAATAATTGTTTTAAAGAAAAAATATATATTAGTTAGAAATAGATTTTTATTTTATGAAAACGCGACGCTAACTTTTAAACAATAGAAGAATGTAAGTCCGTCGACCATTTCCGGTTGGAGATCGAATTAAACTTCGATTTCAACCTCTCCCGCGCCCCCGAAAGGTTTCGAATTGTCATCAGGTGACGACGGGAGACCAATCGGAAAGGGGAATCTGAGAGAAAACAGATAAAACCCCGGAAATTCGAGGACACAACGGCTTCTTCTCCCGAAAGTTCCATGTGACGAATCTGTTGTTGTGTGTGTGTCTCACACCCATCTTCGTCTCCATCTCCCGACCTCGGATCGACATCTTTCCCTCAACGGAAGTCGACCGCATCGTCCCGGAGTCGTCGAGACGTGATGGAATGGTTCATTCGCAAACAAGGGACACTCCTTCAAAATGGGACTATCTTGGAAAGGAGAGGAAGACCCAGCGACCGCAGCCAACGTAGAACTTCCAAGATCGCAGTAATCTTGTAAGCTTCTTTCGTGTTTAATAAACGGTTGTGTTGTTTGTAAGTGAAGCATCTATCTCTGACTCAACTGCTTCCACATGTCGTTGATTGTTACCGCTCGGCAATCCAAACGGCAAGGGAGACGATGACGATACATATCACATATTATCGTTCGTCGAGCTTTTTTATTTCTCCCCCCTCGGCCCCCACAAATCCTCCACACTGAGACCTCCTGAATCCAAAAAAAAAAAAATTGTGTGTTGTCTATTTTGCTTAATATCTCAGGTTGGGGTAAAGATTAATTAATTAAGAAATGAAATTTGGCATGGTCCTTGTACATCGGGCATTGATGCTATTAAATTTTGGTGGTTAAAGATTGAGAAGGTGAGGAGATAAATGGGTGTCATATATCTCAAGAGGGGTAGTACTTAATGAAGATTTATTTGTTATTAACATTTATTTTTTTTTCATAAAATTTATTCCTACCCTCAAAGTTAAGCTTTTTGCCATTGTATAGTAATTAAAAATATAAAATCTTTTTATAACAAAAGACCATGACACGTTAGGCAATTTTTGTTGGAGACATGTCGCTGGGAGACAGAAAAACCTGTTTCTCAGGTAGTGGGAAAGCAGTCATCAGGGAGTCAAACTGCTTTAACTTTGGGAGATAAAAAGTCTCCTTTTCACTGGCAGCAAACAATGAGCATGTGTAGATTTATCATGTGAGTACAGCTCTTGTTTACAACACAAAAATAAAGATGAGGATAGTTGGTCAATAGGACACAATGTTTATTTACATTAATTCAATTATATGAACCAACTTACTATAACCACACTATTAAAGAATATCATGATACAGCATTCAAAGATATGTGATTTTGCACTGTTAGCAAAAATTTACAATTACCAAGTAAGAAATGTCGATGGTGTAACTCAAGCAACTTGTCTCCTCATATCCAAACATCACCAAATGTCAACAGTCTGGCTCGGAGACATGTCTCCAAGGTGAGAAATCACTTAGTGTATCATGGCCTAAAATCTCATAACAGATGGCACCACACACAATTTTATTTATTTTGCTTAATAATATAAAAGTTCTTTCTTTTTTTTTAACTAAAATCTCATAATAGCCAGGAAAGTTATTCAGCTCTTGTTGATGGTTTTTTTTAAGTGTGTAAGTAGACTTTTGTGACTAACTAACTATCATTTCAAGATGATAAAAAGAGTGAGAGAAAAAGATTCAATAGTTAAAAAAATCTCTTCTTAACTCTATTTACAGAAATTTATTTACAATTTTATTAGAGTTAATTAGATATTTTTGAAAATTGGCAAAAAAATTTAGATAGATACAAACTAATATTAAATTATTTATAGTATTATTAAAAACTGGTTAAGCAGTAACACATCTACATTAAACCTTTAAGTTCAGCAATAACAAATTTAAGAGAGCTAAAAATATTTACATAAAAAAAGATACTGTACAAACCTTGTAGGAAGTAGGTCCCAGTGGATTTGGCTAAATCTTTGGTATTTTGTAGTTCAGTGGTCGTGATCAAACAACACTGTAGGCACAGTAAAAAAATGGACAGATTTTTGAATTATCAAGTATCCAAGATACAAAAACAGCATAATTTGTGTATGTGTAAAGCCATAAATCTTTTTCATTTAAAAAGTATAAAATGTTATGTCCCAACATAGTTCCTTTTCAACTGTTTTCAAGTCTCAGAAAAGTGAGTCTCCTGCAAGAAAGGCAAAAAAATGAATTTACAATGAATATGCATTTCAGGCTCTATGCCCCTCTTCAGTTCTTATTTTATTATGTAAACTGGTAAAATTATATAAGAAATTACAGAATGTGTTTAATATATTTTTTCCTAACTGCTCTTCCAGTATATTTCTCTTTTTGTATAAAACTTCTAATTCATTCTGTATTGACTTCTTTTCCAAACTTATTTCAAACATCAATACATATTTATTCAGCAAATAAATTAGGATAAAACTTAGCATCTTTAAAGATTTTTCTTAGGTAGTTACAGTAGGCAGCTAAAATAAGGTGACCAGGCGTCCCACTTTTTAACAATTTGTCCTGCATCCCACAGCGTTTTAAAGTCCCGACTTTTTGGAAGGATTAAATTTTTGTCAATTATGTGTCATAAACTTACGTCTTATGTTCAAGATTCAGTAAAGATCATTTTGTATTGTGGCTGTACCCATATTTAGTGTTGCCGTCTTTTCAAAATTGCTGACCCGGACAGCAGGTGAGGTTAGTTCGAACAGGAGTTCCTGACGCATGTGCAATGTCATTTTGCAATGCGAAGAATAGCATGCAGTGCATGGCAGTTCTAAATCAGTTACAGTTAGGGACTACGGAGACTTCGGTAGGAGTAATGTAAGTAACTAAATTAAGAAAAAACAACTACTGATGACTTATTGGATATTGGAGACATGTACAAATGCAAATTGTACAAGCAAAAAAAAAAGAACGGAAAAAAAAAGGTTTACAGGTTGTGCACGATATTCCCAGACAAAATTAATAGTTCACCCAACAGTGAGTTGATTCCTGGACTGTCCGGGTGAAAACCGGACATGTGGTAACACTAGCCATATTAGATATATATTTTATTCTAATTTTTGTATATTTTCCTTTGTTTCGTCTATTGCTTGTCCCTTGTAGAAATTTCCTTCCCAACCTTCCTTCTTGGGTGGTGGTTACTAATCCCTTTAGAACAAAAGAGAGGAAAGTGACCCTGAGGGCTGTGTGTGTGAACAGTAGACATTCTTTACTGGACATTACAATGATATTGAACATTTTCATTGGGTCATGTTAAAACAAGAACTTAATTGGGAAGATGTGCAAAAATCATTTGTTCACATTAGTCAATATTTTCCAGATAGCAATATTTCCAAAAATGATCTTTTTAATGAAGTATCATTATTAAAAATATATATTGATAAGGAAAAGGTTAAATNTTAGTCAACATTTTCCAGATTGTAGTATTTCCAAAAATGATCTTTTTAATGAAGTATCATTATTAAAAATATATATTGATAAGGAAAAGGTTAAATCTTGGGCGTCAACAAAAATCTCAACAGAGAACAAATGGCTAGAAGTATTTCATCATTTTGAAACTACCGTACAATAACGCATCAAAAATTGTGGAATACACACTGTCCTTACCAGGAACAAATGCCTCGACTGAACACATTTTTTTCTACCATGAATAAAGTGTGGCCATCCGACAAATCACAATTAAGTGTAGAGACTATAAAAGCAATATTATGTGTAAAATATAATTTAACAAATTCTTGTGAAAAATTTTATGACATTTTAAACAACAACAACAATTTATTTAAAAAAATTCACTCAAATGAGAAATATGTAAAAGAACAGAGTTTTTAAAAATTTATAATAGTATGTAGGCTATATTTATTATATTTGTAAATTTTACATATGTTGAAATTTTAAAAAATACAATACAATTTTTGTGTTTTTTTTTTTTTTAATGATAAAATTTTGTTCTTTAGAATAATTTTTTGACAAGATAACCCCTCCCCCTCCCTGTGAATTTTGTCCCACTTTACCAATGTTAAAATCTGGTCACCTTAAGCTAAAAGCTACTGTAGATTATGTAGGTTTTAAATTTTGAACTTTTGTTACGATAGACTGAACAGTGGTAAAATATCTTTCAATAAGTTCAGTAGTTTTAAGATGCAATTTTCTTTTTGATTATTGATTTTGCTCTTTTTTCTAACACTTCAAAAAAATTTTTTATAAAAAGTATTTAAAACTTAATATTATGCTCTACTAATCTAGTTTCATTAGTTAAAATAGTTGATCATATGATGATTTTAATCTTTTTTATAGCATATGCAAGAATAAGAATTGTTTGATTAATTTTGTAAGCAACATTGAGGATAAGTCTTATTAAATTCTGTTTTTATTAAAACAAAGTGAATAATATAAAATATTCTCAATCTTGATGATAAAAGGTCTTTTCAAGTACTGAAAATGCAAGATTAATTTTAAAGTTCTGTTTGTACAGTTTTGTGAGTCAATGTATATACACCTTTTTTAATTTCTTACTATTACTTTTATACTGCAAATCAATTTTCATTAAATTTTGAATTATGATACTGTTAGAGTAAAAATTAGAATGATTTGTTTCAACCAAAAAATTATATTATGACTCCCAATGTTTTATTAAATTCCTCTATAATTTCAAACTATGAATTAATAGTATATATGAATTTACCTAGATTTTATAATGAATATAAGTTTAAACTGTTTAATATAATTTATAATGAGGAAGAAGAAGAATTTCTAATTACATAAGTATCTATTTTTGGATAACTTTTTATAAATATTTATATGAATTCTATCACTCTGCTGTAAGTAATATTAAAGTTTAAATTATTATCATATAAATATATTTTTTTAAAAATCTTATCTATTCTATCTTATTTAAAAATCTATTAATGATTTAAATAGCAATTACTCTGTTATAATTTAATAGTATGAATTAAAGAACCAATGAATTACGAAAACCAATTTCAAGTCATTTTTTATTCAAGTAACTACATACATAAAAATACACATACTAAATAATAAGTTCTGTTTCTGCATTTTCTAATTTACAAATTATTTACATAAATGCTCATCTTTTTGGACTCAAATAAACATATCATCACAGTAATTATTTCTGTTTGTTTATAATTCCCTAAAAATGAAGATAATTAACATAAGTAATCTTTTAGTAATAATCAAAAATTTTTAAAATTCATATTAATATTCTCATTGCACTGAAAAACAATTAAAAAAATAATATGAAGAAAATGTTGTCAGTGTGATAAAAAAAAAATAATCTTTTACTCTATTAAAAATCTTAAATAAAATTTAGAGGAAAATATACAGTATGTCAGGGTTCTTTCTTATTCTTCTTAAGTGCAAAATCATATAGGCTTTCTTATTGCCCTAAATGTTAAATGTATTATTTAAGGCTTAATTAATTTTTCCATAATATTGGCCTAATTTTCTTGTGAAAAGTTTTCTTCCTTATATTCTCTGCTTTCATGTGTTTGTTTTTAAATTTAAAACTTGTAGCATTCGTAAAAACATTACAAGTTCTAAATTTGTAAATGCAAACTATTTCTAAGATAATAAAGACAAATATGTTGTCACTGTCCAACTCTTAAGTTATGCTTCTTTAAATATCCAAGTCTCTTTATAAATTTCCTCAAGATTGGGGTATTCCATCTCAATTCTTTAAAGTTCTGTAACAAATTGGTCAACGAAATTTTAACAATAATTTTGTGCATTTCTGTCTTAAATGAACTTTTATATTTATTTTCAACTTTTTATTGTGTCTTCTGGTAACATCACTGTAATTCTAAAGTTGTGCTGCCACATTTGTTACTTATACATCTATACTAATATTATAAAGAGGTAATGTTTGTATGCAGCAGGTAATCTCCGAAACTACTCATCCGATTTCAAAAATTCTTTCACCAATATTTAGAATGGAACTTCAGGGTGGACATAGGCTGTATATTATTCAGTTAAACATTCATATAAATTAAATGATATCATCTATGGTTAAGGCTTTTATGTCCAACAGATGGCGCTACGAGTATGACACCCTAAGTTTGCTTTTCTGTGAGGCATTGTGCTTTTCTGTGAAAATGAACTAAAGCAGATCATCTTCTATCTATTTATATAAATAAAAAATGTAATGTTCGTTTGTTCCTACCGATTCCTTTGAAATTTTGACACAGCGCTGCATTCAAATACGCACGTGTTTTTATATAATATACGTGTCGAAATTCAACCCCACTGAAGGGAGATGGTTAGGATTAAGGCTTATGGTAAAGAACTCTGCTTCTATTTATACTATTTTAGATGCGGGTTTTGCGTTTTTGATTGCATTTTAATAGGGTACGTCAACAGAATATACACTAAGAAGAAATTTTTCGAAAAATTCCCCCCCCACGGGGGAAGTGTTATAAATTTATAATAGATACATTTTGAGCCACAACAACGCGTGGCAGGGTCTGCTAGTTTTAAAATAATCAGAAATAAAAATTTACAAAAATTGACCTACTCAGTATTTTTAGCCTTTTTCTATTTGCAGTGCCCTTGTTACTGTATTGTCTTTTCAATGTTTTAAATGCTATAACAATGGCATTTTGCCAGGTCAATGGCAAAATACACTTATACAGTTGACTCAGCTTAAAACAAACACTGATAAAATATAAATAAAATAATTATAAATTATTTAATGTACAGTACATTATATTTTCATTGACTCTTTAATCCAACCTTTTAGCATGCTCTATTTGCAGATTTTAAAAAAAATTCAATTTTTCCTATCAAATAGAAATTTCTTATTCATTAAATTTGAAGTATATTAAATTCAGGCTTAACAGCCACAGATTTCCAAATCTATGAAGAATGAGAATTTATATTCTCACCATGTTTAATTCAACATATCTGTGCAAAAGTGCTTTCTCCCAAATGAATTATATCAAAAACATTATATGTGAGCTGTATAACTCAGTATCATTTGGAACAATTCATCCAAATTACATCATCATATATACCTGATTTTATAGCAATAGTTACAGAAAGGAAGTGTAATTTCTCTCATTAAGAATTAAGAATAGTTTGACTTAATAAATATTGCAGCATATGGTACTTTGTATATTTGTGTGGAGATAGCAGCATGACTGACAATTTGTTCCTTTTTGTCTCTCTCTCTCTCTCTTTTCTCTGTCAGTTTTATAGTTAACAGTACATGATCCAGATTGGTAGTATGCCTGCCTGTTCCATATTTGAGACTTGGGAATTAGTTGAGTGGTATTGCTCTGGAGATTTTGTGTACAATGCATACAAAATGGGTAAATTGCAAGGCACTTCAAAGACAGTCACTGTTGCAGTATTCAGAAAGTCAAATATCCAAACTTCATACATTACAAGAACTGGAACCAGATGATCCACACACATCACATTTATTTAGTAAAATGCACAAACTTGCCAACAAACATTTTAGTAATAACTTGTTAAAATCATTGTGTCTACAAAAATCACCAGGCAACATTCAAGCCATCACAGTATCATCAAACAAAGATCTACCATACCAATTTTGGAGTGAAAAGTAAAAAATGCATCTCTCCCTGACTATGTCATTAGGAAGAAAACTTGACAAGCTCCCTATGGTTACAAGGAGTGATTTCTAAATCTATACAACTTTTGTGGACACAACTTCTCAAAAATTCTTTTCCTAGTTGACACAGGACCAGATGTGTTAGTAGTAGTGCTGGCAACAAACCTGATCTTTGGTAAACTGTGGTTTTAGCAAAAATCATTTTTAAAACCAGTTTTGAATAGATGGTGAAATCAGATCATTGTATTTACTTTTCTTTGAATTTTGGTTGGCAGTAAAGTATGCTTGGATTTAAGATGATTCCAATAACTGACATACTATCAGAAAATTTCACTGTAACATTACCATTTGTACGCTGCACCAATTTACTATCCTTGACTTTTTTAAAGTAATGGCATGTATTACTTAACAGTTAACCAGTTTTCAACAAAGAAAACTGGTTAACTGATTTTTGGAATTTCCATTTTTATTCCAGCACTAATTAATAGTGCCAAAAAATTTGTTGCTGCTGCTACTGCTCCTCTAGGAAAACTTTCTCAATAGCAAACAGCATTGATATCCCAACATATCGTGCCTGATTGTTTACAATAAGCGTAAATCTTCCACCAGGCCTTTTGCTGGTCCTTTCTAATTGCTGATGTCATCCATCTCATCCTAACAGTGGCGTGACATTTGATGATAAGAAAGCTGTGTTTCTGTAAGAAGCCAACTTCTAGGGGCAATCAGTTAATTGGGCATCAGTGGTGGTCTGGGGCAGGGATGGGCAACCCGCGGTCCTTGAGCCACATTAATATTTTTTGCGGCCCGCGTCACATAAAATATGTATAAATATATCAATTTCCTAGCTTAAGAAGTAGGCAGAAAAAATTCAAATGTCATTTTCTACAACTTATGTATGTGTATAGTTTTTCCTGCGATGAATTTAGTAAAAATTAAAACAAGAAACCAGCTAACAGACTCACATCGCAACTAATTTAAAACTAGCAGTGACTAATATTTAATCAAATATTTTCAATACATTATGTTTACATCAGTTCTAGAAGCTAAATTAAGTATATCTATTCTAATTTATAATTGTATATGAATAAATAATTGTGATTTACCAGCATTTTTCCCCTCTTTTATCTTGTATGTGGCCCGCGTCAGTTCAAAAGTTTTGAAATGAGACCCTTACACAGAAAAAAGTTGCCCATTCCTGGTCTAGGGTCCATTCATATTCGTTTATTCGATAAGCCAGTAAAAACTGTAGACTTCTCTAAATGTATTTTTAATTAATAGATTATCCAACGTACTTAATAAATAAACAAGTTCAGTATAATTACCTTTGTTATTAGATTTAATAGATTCCCAATGTCATCTAAATGCTAATTCTTGCTTTGAGAAAAAACATATAACATCTATTAATTTACATATATTATATCCATTAGCCGTAACTATCTCTTTATAATTTTCAATATTTATTTTATATTATTTACTAATGTTAAATTCTATTCCGCTTTGATTTCCAAAATGCTTCAGTTTTACGAAAGAATTGATGTGACATTTGCAATTTTCGTGTCTTTTGCCAGCTTTACTCAAATTGTTTAAATCGACAAAGTCATTTTATGTCTTCATAAATTTTATCGTGAAAATGTTGAACAAATTTTTTTGTTGATGTATTTATATTTAATTTAGGCATTGGTCTTGAGCCAAAACTTTTTTAAAATAAATTTTCAATATCACAATTACATTCTGAATTGCTAGCCATGATATAAGGGCTAAAATTAAAAATAAAATTATAAAAACTTACTTGTGTGGTGGATATACATACTGGTACAAAATATTCTTCAATTGTATGAATATACTTTTAAAGAAAATTATAATTAAATATAGCTTTTTAAAGAAACTTACATAAAAATAACATAAAATCTTCTTTACTTTTTAAATCTTAAAACAATCCACTTAGTCAAATAGCTCTCTATGAGTGGAATCGGAGACGATCCTGCTAGGTGTGTGATGCGTGCATACATGCAGGCTGTCAAACCCTGAGGGTGCCAACACTGGTCAATGTCAAATGCCTCTTGTCACATCTCACTAGTATACCTCAAAGGACGCAACAGAGTTATTGTAAATTTTAAATGTTTCTCATCATAGTTGTAAAAATCTAAATATGTTAAACTTAATAGATTGTCTATTGTTTGTTTTCTAACTAATTTGTTTTAGAACTAAGATCCACGAAAATTTTCAAAATTCATAACTTTTCAGTCACTCTCATTGAACTGGAAAAATTTCTGTCTTTATTACATCTAATATTATGAAGAAATCAGTCCCCCACTGTATTCAGCTAGAGATTGGTTCAGTTAAGCTTTTAAGTAAATTCTGTCTCTTTCAGCAGGGTTTTATTTATGTCCCTAATTCCATAAAATCTTAATTATTTAGTAGAAATAAGTTGAAACCAGTTACTTTGTACTTGAATGTTTGTAGTCTTGGGAAAGAAGTGGAAAGACAAATTTTTATGTCAACAGATACATAAATTGTAAATTTAAGGAATATAAATTCTATAGCTTTTTTGTACCTTGTGCATCTTATTCATTAATTTCAGTGAACAGATATATAATTTTGAAACATTGAAATGTAATCAAACACTTCAAGCTTTATGTCCACTGTTTCTTTTATGGTTCAATGTAATTTCCATTTGTTATGTGGCAGACATCCCATCTGTAGTCAATTTCTTCCCACATGCAGCATAGCATATCTGGTGTCATTTGAGCAACTGCAGCAGTAATTTGAGTTCAGCCACATTTGTAAGGGTAGCACGTAGGTACATTCAATTTTTAACAAATCCCCGCAAGAGAAATTCTAAAAAATTTTAGATCTGAGAAACAAGGTCGCCATGCTATTGATGCACCCTGACAAATCCACAATCCTGGGAATCATTTGATCACACTGCAGTGGAAGTTTTCAGTGAGAAAGTTTATGTAAATGAAAAACTTAATGTATATATGGCTAAATTTATGCATTTCCTTTAAATAAGTTTTATTCTCCTACAAAGTTGTAAAGACAGTTTTGAAAGACCTGTACTATAAATCTACAAAACAACCAAAACATAATATAGGGAAACCTTGAATATAATATGATATAAAATTATACTACTATATTATATTATCTTTTATTTTATATTCCATAGATGTGCTTGTATATATATGTTGGTGTCTATTTTTCTATTTTGTTTAATACCTCAGGATGAGTTAATGATTAAGAAATGAAATTTGGCACAATAGCTTATATATAAACGGTATTGATACTATTAAATTTTTTGTGGTTAAAGGTTGAAGGGACATAATGATAGAGGAGTGTCATGTGTCATATCTTTAGTGGGGTTAGAGTTAATGAAGATGTTATTCATTATCTGCATTTACAATTTATGAAACTCATCACTACCTTCAAAATTAAGCTTTTTACCATTCAATAATAATTAAAAATATAAACATTTTTTATAACAAAATCTCACAAGAGGTTACACAATTTTATTTATTATACTGTAATTAAAAATATAAAAGTTATTTTTTAAATAAAATCTCATAACAGCTGGGAAAGTTACACAACTCATTGCTGGACTCTATTTAAAATATTATCAAATAACAAATTTAATGATAACAAAACGGCACCTATTTATACATTGACTCTAATTAGTCCCACAATTTATTGTGCATGCAATAAGACCACTTACTGATTTATTATTATTATTATTATTGCTATAATTATTATGTTGCATACAGACAGTATATGTTATTACCACACAAAGCAACTTGTTGCTAATAACAATCATACTGTTTGGTAATCAGAAGCAAACTTTTTAGCATTTTACCTTCTAGCATGCTAGTTTGTTACTTATATATGTTACTAGTTCTGTATTTGTTATTGTATATACAGTAACTTTCTACTGACAATAAGTGCTATTCTTATTTATTCTTTATTTTTTCAATGTAAATATTATAGTAAATTTTATTCTAAGATTAAATCATATTAGCTATTAATTTATATAAGATTTTTTTTTACTTTAATATTAAGATATTAAGATTTGTTTTTTTTTACTGAAGTTAGTGATACTTGATACAAATTAATTTTACTGGTTTAGCATTAAAATACAAACTTATAAATGAAAACATGAATTACATTGACTGTGCATTCCGTATAAATTTTAATTATTTTAAATTCAATTGAAGAATTAATATCTCAATGCTCAGTGCATATTTTTTCTTAATGAAATCAAGTAAATTAACTGAATGAGATAAGTAAATTAATTTTAACAATGTACTTAAATGTAACATTATATAAAATTATGTTTAACTGATACAAAATTTTAAGTTTGACATCAGAAATAAAAAAAATTCATAGTTGTTGGCCTATATTAAAAGGAAAAGTAATCAAATTCAGGATATTTAACCTTAATTAGGATGTGTTTTTCTCTCATTAAACATACAGGACAAAGTTCACAATCTTTACTGATCAAGAAAAATATTTTGGTTATTAAATATATTTTTAAATTTAATACAAATTTTCAGAATCAAGAAGTTAAAATTATATTATTTATTTAAGAAATACTATTTTCTTTCTGATCTAATATTAACTTAGGTAAAACACCCAAACTTCAGCAGTAATGTGAAAAATTAACCCTATAGAACTTTTCAAATGCAGAACTAAATTCTGTTGATACATTCGAAAGACTTCAGAACCTGAAGAAAGAGATACCAGATCTCCAAAAATATTCATTCTATACTATTGATTTTTCATATTACTGCTGGAGTTTTGGTGTTTTATGTAAGTTGATTGTTTCTCCAGTTATGTAGTAGTTATATGATCTAATATTAATGTTTTAATGAAGCATTTAGGGAATCTTTGATTAAGTTCTTAAAATGTTTTCAGTTTTAAATTGGATGAATCTTTGTAAATTTAAATAACAAATAATTTGTTTTGAAATTCTCCAAACTTATTTTAGAAGAATGAAAATAACTGTTGAAATCAACGTAATTGTTTTATTGATATCATGTTATTGTTTTAATGTTTCATTAAATAATAACAGGAAAAATCAAATTATACAAAAAAGAAATAAACTAACTGTATGTTACATTAATAAGATAACAAATATTGTCTTTAATGCAACTAAAAATGTAAAAAGTCTGATGATGTATATACCACTTGCAACAATTCTATTAACAATATAACATTTTTCATGTTTAAAGAGGGAGAAAAGAGAGAGAGAGCAGTTTTGAAGTTATTGATTTGAAAACAAAAAAAGAAGACAATGAAGAGAATTTCAGAATTACAGAAAAATTAGAAAGATGTTCAATTTATAGAACTGCATCTTTTTTTATTTTTTTTCTTCTTTTTACTTGATTAGAATAGCATGATTTTATTTCAAATGTGCATGCATGGGTATAAAAATTTAATTCAATTGCTAAAATAGAGTCATTATTATTATGTTGGGTTATACTTGGTTGACACT
The DNA here is from genome assembly GCF_000671375.1 of Centruroides sculpturatus. Lineage (NCBI taxonomy): Eukaryota > Metazoa > Arthropoda > Arachnida > Scorpiones > Buthidae > Centruroides > Centruroides sculpturatus. Next base: position 201,250 of record NW_019385028.1, read on the forward strand.
GGTGGTTGTGTACTATGCCCGACCAGAGTCAACGCATAGTAACCAAAACAAAACTAAAATTAATTAAGTGTGTTGGTGTGCCTATATTTGGGAATTTCCTAACAATATGACATTTATTCAATATACTGGTCTTCTGTAGGGTGATGTATGTGTTCCTATTCAACTGTAATGTTCCCAAATTTTTGTTTAGTGTGGGGGTATGACACCTGTACAGAAGAGAATAACAGGTATGTACAGTACAATAAGCAACCTATCCATCCTCCGCAGATTCCTTATTCCTCGGTGAATTTTGTACATTGTGAGTGTTTGGAATGGATATGTCTATAATGTATATGATTTTATTGTGTTTGTCAATGAGTGTGATGTCTAGTCTGTTGTGATAAATTGTTTCATCTGCAATTATGGCTCTGTCGTAGCACATTTTGAATGCGTTGTTTTCCAATACTCTCTGTGGAATGTACTGTATTTGTATTATGGTTCATGGATGCCTAATAATTTGTGTTTGTTTGTAAGCTCTTAGTGTATTATATTTGCTTTTTGATTATGTCTATGTAAATAATCTGTCTGTGCCAAGAGCTTGCAACCAGAAGTGATGTGTTGTATAGTTTCTGGCATGAAGTGACGTTTTCTGCATGTGTCATTTGTGTGTGTTGTATTTATTATTATTTTTTTTCAAAATATTACATAATTTCTATATATATCTTCAATATATATTTTTATTACAATTTTTATATTATACTGTGTATTATAATTTTTGATCTGGTATTAATTGGGAAATGAAGTCACACATACATTTTATTTTCTTTTCTTTATAAATCATGCATTTTTTTATGCATTATTTATTTAATTTTAGACAAAAATTTCAAAGGAAAATTAGTTGATATGCTTTTATTTTTAATTTTAGAATTTGTGACATTCTCTACTAGGGAATTATTTTCAGTGAAGAACTAAATAGTCTAAGGGATGGGGTAATTCCAGCCACAAAACACAAACATTGTCTTTGCACATGTATTACATAAACAGCATGGTTATCACCAATAATATCAGATATTGTTCTAAAAAGAAGCAAGGCTCCCTATATAATGAAGATTGTTTGAAAAAAGATATTGATTAAGGAGGTGATTTGGGAGGAGTCTGTTTTGTGGGTCTCTTCAATACTTGATTTAAGCCTGAATGTGGTGCATTGAATGTTATATTAAATGCCATTGACTTTCATACGTAGGTACATTCATGACTGAATGTATCTACGTGCTACCCTTACTAACAAATGTGGCTGAACTCAAATTACTGCTGCAGTTGCTCAAATGACACCAGATATGCTATGCTACATGTGAGAAGAAATTGACTACAGATGGGATGTCTGCCACATAACAAATGGAAGTTACATTGAACCATAAAAAAACAGTGGACATAAAGCTTGAAGTGTTTGATTACATTTCAGTGTTTCAAAATTATATATCTGTTCACTGATATCTCACCTTTTTAAAGCTATTTTTGAAATGCCCATAGTTCTATCGTTAAAAATAGAATATATATATATATAATACATTTTTGCAAGTAAAAAATTTAAGTGATAATTTTCTTTTTTTATTCATTTTTAATAAAACATTTTTATTCAAGTTTAATAAAACATATTTAAATTAAAATTTGAAAAGTTTAGTTACTTATATTTCCAAACTATCAATAGTTCAGGGTTAGAAAGATAAAATTCAGTGTTCCTTACTAATGAGTTATTTAATATTAAATAGTATAGGTTGAAAAAAGTGTGTGTGTATATATATATTGAGGAATTCTTTTTGCTAGTTTTTAAATCACAAAATAAGCCCTCTCTCTCTGTTGGTAAATTTCAATAATCAGTGAATGTTGCTCCAAGAAAGCTTTATTAAGTCATTGACTTTTGCCAAAGAATCTGTGCTAAGAAAAACAAAATCAGAAGAAAAAAGTTTTCATGAGTTTTATGAAATCTGCAAAAGCTAATATAGTGAGAAAGTTATTGATTATGAATATCTATTTTTAAAAACTTTTCAAGCCAAAAATTATTTGAAGACATTTCTGTTAAATTATAGTAAAATAATATGTACATTCATGAATGTACAGATTATTTTACTATATTATTTAAGCTAAAATAAGGCATGTTAGTATTTGTGTGACATTATGGTGCCCAAAACTTGGAATTGTTTTTAATCTGTACATTTACTGATTTTAGTTTTTCATCCATAATTAATTTATATGCTTCAAAAATTAACATTCTAACTAATTTTAAATTTTTTTATATGGAGTTATCAGGGGGTGAATCTAGGGGTTTTTTGGGGGCCTAGAGCTTATCGAAGTCCAATGTGGCCCCATTTTTTGTTAATACAAATATTACTATAAATTATCATTATTATTATATTATTAATATGAATTATTTTTTACTATATGAAAAGTGCTCATTGTTAATGAAAAAGTATTAAAAATTTATGATGATAATTCAAGTTTTGGGGGCCCAGGGCTTAAGCCCTATTAGTCCCTTTGTAGATCTGCCCCTGGGAGGGGAGATCTACAAAGGGACTTTACTTGCTAAAACTTGCTTAAGTTCACATTTTTATATGAATTTATATGAATAGAAAATAACCTAAATAAATCTTAGCTAAGGTAAAACACTTTTGCAGAATGGTTTTTTAGCCTTAATACAAATTATTTATATTTTTATACATGTTATTTCATTATAACAAGATTTTGATTTCTTTAATTTTGTAGAATTTATGGGCCTAATAAGAAAAGTAAGAATGAAGATTATTTTAAGAACTAAATATAAATCAACATAACAGATGATTATTCTATAAGATTCTTTCAGAAGTGATTGATAGCATTGTCATTGTAGAGATCTCCAACCCTATTGACCTCAACCTGGTTTGGGTATCATTCTAAGACAGTTGTTTTGACATTCTCCCACTTCTTCAAAAGATCTTTAAGTTAATAGCAGATGTCGGCATCAGGGGCGCCACTAGCTGTTTTAACGCCCGTGTGCAATACCCCGCGTTTCTTTATGCAGCGAGAGTGTAGCGAAATGACGTCACGAGCGGTGTTGGCCAATTAGAAACCAGTTTCAGTGTGTTCGCTGTAAAGCGCTTCTCGAGCGCTGCATANGGAAGTGTTATAAATTTATAATAGATACATTTTGAGCCACAACAACGCGTGGCAGGGTCTGCTAGTTTTAAAATAATCAGAAATAAAAATTTACAAAAATTGACCTACTCAGTATTTTTAGCCTTTTTCTATTTGCAGTGCCCTTGTTACTGTATTGTCTTTTCAATGTTTTAAATGCTATAACAATGGCATTTTGCCAGGTCAATGGCAAAATACACTTATACAGTTGACTCAGCTTAAAACAAACACTGATAAAATATAAATAAAATAATTATAAATTATTTAATGTACAGTACATTATATTTTCATTGACTCTTTAATCCAACCTTTTAGCATGCTCTATTTGCAGATTTTAAAAAAAATTCAATTTTTCCTATCAAATAGAAATTTCTTATTCATTAAATTTGAAGTATATTAAATTCAGGCTTAACAGCCACAGATTTCCAAATCTATGAAGAATGAGAATTTATATTCTCACCATGTTTAATTCAACATATCTGTGCAAAAGTGCTTTCTCCCAAATGAATTATATCAAAAACATTATATGTGAGCTGTATAACTCAGTATCATTTGGAACAATTCATCCAAATTACATCATCATATATACCTGATTTTATAGCAATAGTTACAGAAAGGAAGTGTAATTTCTCTCATTAAGAATTAAGAATAGTTTGACTTAATAAATATTGCAGCATATGGTACTTTGTATATTTGTGTGGAGATAGCAGCATGACTGACAATTTGTTCCTTTTTGTCTCTCTCTCTCTCTCTTTTCTCTGTCAGTTTTATAGTTAACAGTACATGATCCAGATTGGTAGTATGCCTGCCTGTTCCATATTTGAGACTTGGGAATTAGTTGAGTGGTATTGCTCTGGAGATTTTGTGTACAATGCATACAAAATGGGTAAATTGCAAGGCACTTCAAAGACAGTCACTGTTGCAGTATTCAGAAAGTCAAATATCCAAACTTCATACATTACAAGAACTGGAACCAGATGATCCACACACATCACATTTATTTAGTAAAATGCACAAACTTGCCAACAAACATTTTAGTAATAACTTGTTAAAATCATTGTGTCTACAAAAATCACCAGGCAACATTCAAGCCATCACAGTATCATCAAACAAAGATCTACCATACCAATTTTGGAGTGAAAAGTAAAAAATGCATCTCTCCCTGACTATGTCATTAGGAAGAAAACTTGACAAGCTCCCTATGGTTACAAGGAGTGATTTCTAAATCTATACAACTTTTGTGGACACAACTTCTCAAAAATTCTTTTCCTAGTTGACACAGGACCAGATGTGTTAGTAGTAGTGCTGGCAACAAACCTGATCTTTGGTAAACTGTGGTTTTAGCAAAAATCATTTTTAAAACCAGTTTTGAATAGATGGTGAAATCAGATCATTGTATTTACTTTTCTTTGAATTTTGGTTGGCAGTAAAGTATGCTTGGATTTAAGATGATTCCAATAACTGACATACTATCAGAAAATTTCACTGTAACATTACCATTTGTACGCTGCACCAATTTACTATCCTTGACTTTTTTAAAGTAATGGCATGTATTACTTAACAGTTAACCAGTTTTCAACAAAGAAAACTGGTTAACTGATTTTTGGAATTTCCATTTTTATTCCAGCACTAATTAATAGTGCCAAAAAATTTGTTGCTGCTGCTACTGCTCCTCTAGGAAAACTTTCTCAATAGCAAACAGCATTGATATCCCAACATATCGTGCCTGATTGTTTACAATAAGCGTAAATCTTCCACCAGGCCTTTTGCTGGTCCTTTCTAATTGCTGATGTCATCCATCTCATCCTAACAGTGGCGTGACATTTGATGATAAGAAAGCTGTGTTTCTGTAAGAAGCCAACTTCTAGGGGCAATCAGTTAATTGGGCATCAGTGGTGGTCTGGGGCAGGGATGGGCAACCCGCGGTCCTTGAGCCACATTAATATTTTTTGCGGCCCGCGTCACATAAAATATGTATAAATATATCAATTTCCTAGCTTAAGAAGTAGGCAGAAAAAATTCAAATGTCATTTTCTACAACTTATGTATGTGTATAGTTTTTCCTGCGATGAATTTAGTAAAAATTAAAACAAGAAACCAGCTAACAGACTCACATCGCAACTAATTTAAAACTAGCAGTGACTAATATTTAATCAAATATTTTCAATACATTATGTTTACATCAGTTCTAGAAGCTAAATTAAGTATATCTATTCTAATTTATAATTGTATATGAATAAATAATTGTGATTTACCAGCATTTTTCCCCTCTTTTATCTTGTATGTGGCCCGCGTCAGTTCAAAAGTTTTGAAATGAGACCCTTACACAGAAAAAAGTTGCCCATTCCTGGTCTAGGGTCCATTCATATTCGTTTATTCGATAAGCCAGTAAAAACTGTAGACTTCTCTAAATGTATTTTTAATTAATAGATTATCCAACGTACTTAATAAATAAACAAGTTCAGTATAATTACCTTTGTTATTAGATTTAATAGATTCCCAATGTCATCTAAATGCTAATTCTTGCTTTGAGAAAAAACATATAACATCTATTAATTTACATATATTATATCCATTAGCCGTAACTATCTCTTTATAATTTTCAATATTTATTTTATATTATTTACTAATGTTAAATTCTATTCCGCTTTGATTTCCAAAATGCTTCAGTTTTACGAAAGAATTGATGTGACATTTGCAATTTTCGTGTCTTTTGCCAGCTTTACTCAAATTGTTTAAATCGACAAAGTCATTTTATGTCTTCATAAATTTTATCGTGAAAATGTTGAACAAATTTTTTTGTTGATGTATTTATATTTAATTTAGGCATTGGTCTTGAGCCAAAACTTTTTTAAAATAAATTTTCAATATCACAATTACATTCTGAATTGCTAGCCATGATATAAGGGCTAAAATTAAAAATAAAATTATAAAAACTTACTTGTGTGGTGGATATACATACTGGTACAAAATATTCTTCAATTGTATGAATATACTTTTAAAGAAAATTATAATTAAATATAGCTTTTTAAAGAAACTTACATAAAAATAACATAAAATCTTCTTTACTTTTTAAATCTTAAAACAATCCACTTAGTCAAATAGCTCTCTATGAGTGGAATCGGAGACGATCCTGCTAGGTGTGTGATGCGTGCATACATGCAGGCTGTCAAACCCTGAGGGTGCCAACACTGGTCAATGTCAAATGCCTCTTGTCACATCTCACTAGTATACCTCAAAGGACGCAACAGAGTTATTGTAAATTTTAAATGTTTCTCATCATAGTTGTAAAAATCTAAATATGTTAAACTTAATAGATTGTCTATTGTTTGTTTTCTAACTAATTTGTTTTAGAACTAAGATCCACGAAAATTTTCAAAATTCATAACTTTTCAGTCACTCTCATTGAACTGGAAAAATTTCTGTCTTTATTACATCTAATATTATGAAGAAATCAGTCCCCCACTGTATTCAGCTAGAGATTGGTTCAGTTAAGCTTTTAAGTAAATTCTGTCTCTTTCAGCAGGGTTTTATTTATGTCCCTAATTCCATAAAATCTTAATTATTTAGTAGAAATAAGTTGAAACCAGTTACTTTGTACTTGAATGTTTGTAGTCTTGGGAAAGAAGTGGAAAGACAAATTTTTATGTCAACAGATACATAAATTGTAAATTTAAGGAATATAAATTCTATAGCTTTTTTGTACCTTGTGCATCTTATTCATTAATTTCAGTGAACAGATATATAATTTTGAAACATTGAAATGTAATCAAACACTTCAAGCTTTATGTCCACTGTTTCTTTTATGGTTCAATGTAATTTCCATTTGTTATGTGGCAGACATCCCATCTGTAGTCAATTTCTTCCCACATGCAGCATAGCATATCTGGTGTCATTTGAGCAACTGCAGCAGTAATTTGAGTTCAGCCACATTTGTAAGGGTAGCACGTAGGTACATTCAATTTTTAACAAATCCCCGCAAGAGAAATTCTAAAAAATTTTAGATCTGAGAAACAAGGTCGCCATGCTATTGATGCACCCTGACAAATCCACAATCCTGGGAATCATTTGATCACACTGCAGTGGAAGTTTTCAGTGAGAAAGTTTATGTAAATGAAAAACTTAATGTATATATGGCTAAATTTATGCATTTCCTTTAAATAAGTTTTATTCTCCTACAAAGTTGTAAAGACAGTTTTGAAAGACCTGTACTATAAATCTACAAAACAACCAAAACATAATATAGGGAAACCTTGAATATAATATGATATAAAATTATACTACTATATTATATTATCTTTTATTTTATATTCCATAGATGTGCTTGTATATATATGTTGGTGTCTATTTTTCTATTTTGTTTAATACCTCAGGATGAGTTAATGATTAAGAAATGAAATTTGGCACAATAGCTTATATATAAACGGTATTGATACTATTAAATTTTTTGTGGTTAAAGGTTGAAGGGACATAATGATAGAGGAGTGTCATGTGTCATATCTTTAGTGGGGTTAGAGTTAATGAAGATGTTATTCATTATCTGCATTTACAATTTATGAAACTCATCACTACCTTCAAAATTAAGCTTTTTACCATTCAATAATAATTAAAAATATAAACATTTTTTATAACAAAATCTCACAAGAGGTTACACAATTTTATTTATTATACTGTAATTAAAAATATAAAAGTTATTTTTTAAATAAAATCTCATAACAGCTGGGAAAGTTACACAACTCATTGCTGGACTCTATTTAAAATATTATCAAATAACAAATTTAATGATAACAAAACGGCACCTATTTATACATTGACTCTAATTAGTCCCACAATTTATTGTGCATGCAATAAGACCACTTACTGATTTATTATTATTATTATTATTGCTATAATTATTATGTTGCATACAGACAGTATATGTTATTACCACACAAAGCAACTTGTTGCTAATAACAATCATACTGTTTGGTAATCAGAAGCAAACTTTTTAGCATTTTACCTTCTAGCATGCTAGTTTGTTACTTATATATGTTACTAGTTCTGTATTTGTTATTGTATATACAGTAACTTTCTACTGACAATAAGTGCTATTCTTATTTATTCTTTATTTTTTCAATGTAAATATTATAGTAAATTTTATTCTAAGATTAAATCATATTAGCTATTAATTTATATAAGATTTTTTTTTACTTTAATATTAAGATATTAAGATTTGTTTTTTTTTACTGAAGTTAGTGATACTTGATACAAATTAATTTTACTGGTTTAGCATTAAAATACAAACTTATAAATGAAAACATGAATTACATTGACTGTGCATTCCGTATAAATTTTAATTATTTTAAATTCAATTGAAGAATTAATATCTCAATGCTCAGTGCATATTTTTTCTTAATGAAATCAAGTAAATTAACTGAATGAGATAAGTAAATTAATTTTAACAATGTACTTAAATGTAACATTATATAAAATTATGTTTAACTGATACAAAATTTTAAGTTTGACATCAGAAATAAAAAAAATTCATAGTTGTTGGCCTATATTAAAAGGAAAAGTAATCAAATTCAGGATATTTAACCTTAATTAGGATGTGTTTTTCTCTCATTAAACATACAGGACAAAGTTCACAATCTTTACTGATCAAGAAAAATATTTTGGTTATTAAATATATTTTTAAATTTAATACAAATTTTCAGAATCAAGAAGTTAAAATTATATTATTTATTTAAGAAATACTATTTTCTTTCTGATCTAATATTAACTTAGGTAAAACACCCAAACTTCAGCAGTAATGTGAAAAATTAACCCTATAGAACTTTTCAAATGCAGAACTAAATTCTGTTGATACATTCGAAAGACTTCAGAACCTGAAGAAAGAGATACCAGATCTCCAAAAATATTCATTCTATACTATTGATTTTTCATATTACTGCTGGAGTTTTGGTGTTTTATGTAAGTTGATTGTTTCTCCAGTTATGTAGTAGTTATATGATCTAATATTAATGTTTTAATGAAGCATTTAGGGAATCTTTGATTAAGTTCTTAAAATGTTTTCAGTTTTAAATTGGATGAATCTTTGTAAATTTAAATAACAAATAATTTGTTTTGAAATTCTCCAAACTTATTTTAGAAGAATGAAAATAACTGTTGAAATCAACGTAATTGTTTTATTGATATCATGTTATTGTTTTAATGTTTCATTAAATAATAACAGGAAAAATCAAATTATACAAAAAAGAAATAAACTAACTGTATGTTACATTAATAAGATAACAAATATTGTCTTTAATGCAACTAAAAATGTAAAAAGTCTGATGATGTATATACCACTTGCAACAATTCTATTAACAATATAACATTTTTCATGTTTAAAGAGGGAGAAAAGAGAGAGAGAGCAGTTTTGAAGTTATTGATTTGAAAACAAAAAAAGAAGACAATGAAGAGAATTTCAGAATTACAGAAAAATTAGAAAGATGTTCAATTTATAGAACTGCATCTTTTTTTATTTTTTTTCTTCTTTTTACTTGATTAGAATAGCATGATTTTATTTCAAATGTGCATGCATGGGTATAAAAATTTAATTCAATTGCTAAAATAGAGTCATTATTATTATGTTGGGTTATACTTGGTTGACACTGGTGGTTGTGTACTATGCCCGACCAGAGTCAACGCATAGTAACCAAAACAAAACTAAAATTAATTAAGTGTGTTGGTGTGCCTATATTTGGGAATTTCCTAACAATATGACATTTATTCAATATACTGGTCTTCTGTAGGGTGATGTATGTGTTCCTATTCAACTGTAATGTTCCCAAATTTTTGTTTAGTGTGGGGGTATGACACCTGTACAGAAGAGAATAACAGGTATGTACAGTACAATAAGCAACCTATCCATCCTCCGCAGATTCCTTATTCCTCGGTGAATTTTGTACATTGTGAGTGTTTGGAATGGATATGTCTATAATGTATATGATTTTATTGTGTTTATCAATGAGTGTGATGTCTAGTCTGTTGTGATAAATTGTTTCATCTGCAATTATGGCTCTGTCGTAGCACATTTTGAATGCGTTGTTTTCCAATACTCTCTGTGGAATGTACTGTATTTGTATTATGGTTCATGGATGCCTAATAATTTGTGTTTGTTTGTAAGCTCTTAGTGTATTATATTTGCTTTTTGATTATGTCTATGTAAATAATCTGTCTGTGCCAAGAGCTTGCAACCAGAAGTGATGTGTTGTATAGTTTCTGGCATGAAGTGACATTTTCTGCATGTGTCATTTGTGTGTGTTGTATTTATTATTATTTTTTTTCAAAATATTACATAATTTCTATATATATCTTCAATATATATTTTTATTACAATTTTTATATTATACTGTGTATTATAATTTTTGATCTGGTATTAATTGGGAAATGAAGTCACACATACATTTTATTTTCTTTTCTTTATAAATCATGCATTTTTTTATGCATTATTTATTTAATTTTAGACAAAAATTTCAAAGGAAAATTAGTTGATATGCTTTTATTTTTAATTTTAGAATTTGTGACATTCTCTACTAGGGAATTATTTTCAGTGAAGAACTAAATAGTCTAAGGGATGGGGTAATTCCAGCCACAAAACACAAACATTGTCTTTGCACATGTATTACATAAACAGCATGGTTATCACCAATAATATCAGATATTGTTCTAAAAAGAAGCAAGGCTCCCTATATAATGAAGATTGTTTGAAAAAAGATATTGATTAAGGAGGTGATTTGGGAGGAGTCTGTTTTGTGGGTCTCTTCAATACTTGATTTAAGCCTGAATGTGGTGCATTGAATGTTATATTAAATGCCATTGACTTTCATACGTAGGTACATTCATGACTGAATGTATCTACGTGCTACCCTTACTAACAAATGTGGCTGAACTCAAATTACTGCTGCAGTTGCTCAAATGACACCAGATATGCTATGCTACATGTGAGAAGAAATTGACTACAGATGGGATGTCTGCCACATAACAAATGGAAGTTACATTGAACCATAAAAAAACAGTGGACATAAAGCTTGAAGTGTTTGATTACATTTCAGTGTTTCAAAATTATATATCTGTTCACTGATATCTCACCTTTTTAAAGCTATTTTTGAAATGCCCATAGTTCTATCGTTAAAAATAGAATATATATATATATAATACATACATTTTTGCAAGTCAAAAATTTAAGTGATAATTTTCTTTTTTTATTCATTTTTAATAAAACATTTTTATTCAAGTTTAATAAAACATATTTAAATTAAAATTTGAAAAGTTTAGTTACTTATATTTCCAAACTATCAATAGTTCAGGGTTAGAAAGATAAAATTCAGTGTTCCTTACTAATGAGTTATTTAATATTAAATAGTATAGGTTGAAAAAAGTGTGTGTGTATATATATATTGAGGAATTCTTTTTGCTAGTTTTTAAATCACAAAATAAGCCCTCTCTCTCTGTTGGTAAATTTCAATAATCAGTGAATGTTGCTCCAAGAAAGCTTTATTAAGTCATTGACTTTTGCCAAAGAATCTGTGCTAAGAAAAACAAAATCAGAAGAAAAAAGTTTTCATGAGTTTTATGAAATCTGCAAAAGCTAATATAGTGAGAAAGTTATTGATTATGAATATCTATTTTTAAAAACTTTTCAAGCCAAAAATTATTTGAAGACATTTCTGTTAAATTATAGTAAAATAATATGTACATTCATGAATGTACAGATTATTTTACTATATTATTTAAGCTAAAATAAGGCATGTTAGTATTTGTGTGACATTATGGTGCCCAAAACTTGGAATTGTTTTTAATCTGTACATTTACTGATTTTAGTTTTTCATCCATAATTAATTTATATGCTTCAAAAATTAACATTCTAACTAATTTTAAATTTTTTTATATGGAGTTATCAGGGGGTGAATCTAGGGGTTTTTTGGGGGCCTAGAGCTTATCGAAGTCCAATGTGGCCCCATTTTTTGTTAATACAAATATTACTATAAATTATCATTATTATTATATTATTAATATGAATTATTTTTTACTATATGAAAAGTGCTCATTGTTAATGAAAAAGTATTAAAAATTTATGATGATAATTCAAGTTTTGGGGGCCCAGGGCTTAAGCCCTATTAGTCCCTTTGTAGATCTGCCCCTGGGAGGGGAGATCTACAAAGGGACTTTACTTGCTAAAACTTGCTTAAGTTCACATTTTTATATGAATTTATATGAATAGAAAATAACCTAAATAAATCTTAGCTAAGGTAAAACACTTTTGCAGAATGGTTTTTTAGCCTTAATACAAATTATTTATATTTTTATACATGTTATTTCATTATAACAAGATTTTGATTTCTTTAATTTTGTAGAATTTATGGGCCTAATAAGAAAAGTAAGAATGAAGATTATTTTAAGAACTAAATATAAATCAACATAACAGATGATTATTCTATAAGATTCTTTCAGAAGTGATTGATAGCATTGTCATTGTAGAGATCTCCAACCCTATTGACCTCAACCTGGTTTGGGTATCATTCTAAGACAGTTGTTTTGACATTCTCCCACTTCTTCAAAAGATCTTTAAGTTAATAGCAGATGTCGGCATCAGGGGCGCCACTAGCTGTTTTAACGCCCGTGTGCAATACCCCGCGTTTCTTTATGCAGCGAGAGTGTAGCGAAATGACGTCACGAGCGGTGTTGGCCAATTAGAAACCAGTTTCAGTGTGTTCGCTGTAAAGCGCTTCTCGAGCGCTGCATAAAGAAATGTGGGGATACTGATTTTGCCGCCCCCTGTTTAACTACAACTACCTAGGCTGAGCTTGCCAGTAAGGCTCTTTAGTGTTGTCTGATAAGGGTCTGAAAAAAGAAAAGAAATATTTTATAAAGAAAATCTATTTATTATTACTAAGTTATTTTTGTTTACTTAAGTGTTAAACCATATAAATATTTATTTACAGAAATTTAACTCTTCTTGCCTTTATGTTTGCGAAATCTGCTATCAATTTTCTTGTATCCAAGCTAAGATTTCGTGTTCAATTGAAACTATAGCTAAATTACTTAGTCTTTGCTGGTACATTGTTGATCTTAAATAGTTTTTTATAATTTTTAACTTTGAAAAAACCTTTCACCAAATGCAACTGTAACCGGCAATGTAAGTAATATTCTTAGTTCTATTGCTGTGTTAGGAAATGTTGATATAAAGTCATTAGTAAAAAAATATTGTAATAGGGTTTGTGGATCATTAGACTGGTTTTCTGGAAAATGCAACTTTAAAGTATAGATTTCAATCATACAAATCAATACCGTCAATGTCTGTTTCACTACTCGAATCGTCTTTAAGCTTCAGATTTAAATGCTAACCCAGTTAAAATATGATTAATTATACTTAGACCCATGTCAGAAAAATTATTAACAAAATAATTGCAATTTGATGTGCGATAGAACTGTTCGAATGCGTACAAATACAAATTGAGAAGGAACTCTGTGGGGATTCCCTGTTATCGCCAGTCCAATCAACTTCTGTCATAGAGCACGACTATGGCTTTCGGGCGCCGCCGGATGCTTCAACCTGCCGACAGACGTTTCGCATTGCATCTTAATTCTGATAGATGCCAATAGAGGCGCTTTAACGCTATAATATAAATAAGAATATAATAATTGCGTGCCGGTCAGAATTTTTTTCTCCATGCGAAGACATTACTTATGCTATAAGTAGGGTGGGTATTATGACAATGACTTTGAATTTTACATAACCGATCGCTCGATTTGCCGCCTGCGTGCGGTGCACGCCTTGCACGCCCGCTTACGGCGGGCCTGGTCGGCATTGGTCCTCTTTCATCTTCCTCTTTTTCAAAAGAAAACATATCTCACTGAGATACTTGGTGTTCTTCATTTAAGAGTTCTTGGAGTTTCTCCTGTCGTCAGATCATTTTCATGTTCTATTATGAGCTCTTTAATGTCATCTTCATTCATCTTCAATTCCAGATCCCTAGCAGTTGTCACAATTTCATCCATAATTTCAGGGACATCATTTCTGTCTCATAGCCAAGCAGAATTTAACTCTGTATCTGGACTGCTGTATGTTACTATGTATATAATTCGTCTTCGTCTACCAAAAATCTTTGGGATTACAGACTCACAGCAAAACTTTTGCTGTGAGTCCGTCTACCAAAAATCTTTTGGATTGCAGAGACGAATTATATACAGAATTTAACTGTCATTGAGTGACTTTTGACCACACCTTTTGAATGAGCTAGATAGCTTCAAGAATAACAAATTTTTATTTCCATAACATTTTTAATGTCATCATTGAGGAGAACTGGCATATTTCAAAAACATTGATGAAAGTGCACAAATGTACAATTTCAATGTCAATTCACTGGCCTGAAGGTATCCTTGATGCTTGGGACACAAACTTTAAATAAACATTCTTTGAAAAGAACCTGCATGACCCATGCAGGTTCTTTTCCCTTTCATTCAATCTCCCCATCACTGGCAGTCTTTCTAGGGTTCTCAGAGTGATAGACAAGAAGCAGGTTAAGCTTCATATCACCACTAGCATTAGCTCCCAAAAGTAACGTCGATTGGTCTTTCATGGATTTATTCCCAGGAATATTTTTCTCATCTTTTGTGATGTAGGTACAGTTCAGCATGTGCTTCCAAAATAAACCAGTTTCATCACAGTTGAAAATTTGTGAACAAATATCCTTCTTTTTTAATGAATTTTTGAAATCTGAGACAACTTCTCATCTTCTTTATCTGCACTAGCAGACTCACAGTGCCATTACCACATGTTTATGTCATATCTCCTAAACTTTGTGAAACATCCAGTGGTAGGCTTAAATTCTGTCTCCTCGTGTGACAAATGTGGAGTTTGTTTCTGCAGTTCTTCAAAAATTTCTCTAGCCGTCTCTTGAATGATAGTCATGCTAGTTAGGCCTAAATCTCTTTTCATTTTCCTTTTTTTATTCAAACTAAAAGTAATCTTTCTTTTTTTATGGATGGCAGATCATTGTTTCTCAGATGTGATTTTCATTACTCCTTTATCTGCCTGAGCCTTTTTGATTGTCTTTCTCTATCTGATTGAGAAAAGGTTACTATTAAACTTTGAAGAGTTGGTTATGTATGTCAAACAGTTGATCTCTAATCATTATACCTTATCTAACTTTAATATTTACAATAATTTTATTTTTAAATAGCTAAAGTTAATAATTAAAAATATATTGAATAAAAATTTTGTTTTATTAGAATTGGGTTAGGTAGAAGTTCTGTATAGCCTACTGAAGACTAAGGAATTCATGAGTAATTGTATCTTCACATAAAAGATGTGGAAATTTATTTTTCTTCCTTTTTTTTAAAAAAGGTTTAACCATCTTACATGCCATAAAATACACTGGATTCTTTGTGATAATAATACAGTTGAGTTAATTATGGTGGGGTGACCAGACATCCTTGATTTTTAGGGACTGTCTCCATTTTATCTGTTTTTAATATTTGATTGTAGAATCAATAGAAGTAGAGTAATTTTATTAGCACAGCAATATAATATCACCAATTTACAGATCAGTAAATAAATTATAATTTGAAGTTCAATCAGTTTTTGATAGTTTTTCACAGATTCTGAAATGTCTCACTGGTTGGAGTATAAATGTTATAGTCTGCTTAATTATAAAGAACTTTATCCAATAAAATACAGTTAATGTAATACACAAATTAAGAATGAATAGACTGAACTGTAACATATCAATCAAAATAACACAGTTCTCTCCCCATAAAGATTACAACTTTAGAAGCCTAAGTAACAGATAAATCTGTTAGAGTTTAAAAAATTTAATTTCTTGATTTCATCTATCAATAAAAGTTTTGATGATACTGATTTTTAACATTAAAATACATTGTATAATCTAAAAATATGTGAGGTTTTCCATTTGTATAAGGAAAATGAATTTATATCAATTCATTAATATCTTATACATCTACATAATTTCATTTTTTATGAAATTGGCAATAATCCAAAAGGAAAATAACCATGTAAACTTTTTTATATTCAAATGTAAATTATTTACTACATATTATGTTCATTATAAAGTATTTTAGTTAAAATCCTTAGTTGAAGGCATTCTGAAAGATTTTCTGAGATTTTATTTTATATTAGCAGTTGATGAATCATAGTTTTTCATATTAAATATAAAATATCCTTCTCAAATTCTTAAATTTTGAAATAACTTTCTAATGTTAGTTAAAGGAAAATATAAATATTCAACTTATAGGAAATTAGGTTTATTATTTATAACAGCATTGTCTCTATTAAAAATATCTGTTGCTTTTACATTATTAAACATTATTTGATACATAGTTAATTCATTTTTTGTAAGAAATGAGATTAATATTAAGTTGGTTTTTTTTTTTAATTTTAGTAATTAAGTAAATATTGTCAATATTTATTAATGTGTAATCTAATCTGCATGTTCTCATGATTAAAGCAGACTCATTACATTTAGCAATGGTAAACATGCTTTTTGAATGGAGAACATTATTGAAAATGGAGTATGAATTGAACATTTATAACCATGATTTGCATAGCTCCAGAACCACCTATCAGTGACTTTTTGTATGAAAAATTTCATTTAATAAATGGTGAGTACCTCATCTGAAGTACCTGTAATCCAATTGTTGTTACTTTTAACAACCCTGTAGATTAAATGTGTCTTCTCACTTTATCAAATGTGTATATATTTTTTAACTGATTTGTGCCATTACCAGAGAAAAGATTTTAATGTTTTGCATATTGAGGCAGACAAAAAGCCTCTGAAGAAGGGTTGACTCCACCATGAAACTTCTTTCCTTTCACACCTTCAGGAATAAAGTGATAAAACACTTTTTAAAATAATGTCTATTGAGGAATTTTTGTAAATTTTTCAAGTTTATAATTATTGTCCCAGCCATTTTATCAAATGTACAATTAATTATTGTATGAAAAGCAAACTTAATTGTATAAAATACAGAATTTGTTGTTAAATTTGAGAGAGATATATTCAGAAAAAATAAAAAATGAATAATTTGCCAATTTTAAAAATTTACCTATCAGTAATCATATATAATGATACCAAAATTTTCAGTTTCATGTTAAAGAAAGATTGATTTCAAGATCAGTAATCAAATCTTAAATATTTTAAATATAAGCAACTTTTACATTATCTTAAGTTATATAAGATTAAATGAAAGTTACCTATAAATTAAATATTAAAATAATAACTAATAGCATGTTTATTAAACATATTATTTTAATATTTTGTCATGATCAGATACTTTATTTTTTGCAACTGTAAAAAAATATTTCAATTATAAATTTCAAATGTTTTATATTCTGTTTTTAATTTTTTGGATATTAGTATAATATGCTATTCCTTTTTTTAGTTTTAAATTTTGAAGAATATATATTGTACCTTCTAAAGTTCTTTTGTTTGTTAGTGGCATTTAGTGGTGCACCTGTAGGGGGCAAAGAGACCTTGGCACCCTCAAGTAAAAGGAAAACAAATACACTACTAGAAGATTTTCCAAAAATCTTTACTTAAATAAAAATTTTCTTATTTATACTGTATCATGTCTTCTATTTCTCTACTACTAATGAATTAGCAGTCATATAATGTGAGAATTTTATTAATTGTATTAAAAAATTTTTTATCTGTTTGACTCAGCTCCCCAAGATTAAATCCTGCATGCACCACTGGTGGCATTAGTAATAATAGTAATTTTTGAATTAGTTTCTTTACTTATCTTGAATTGTAGTATCTGAGGTTGAGGAGAAAATTGCTTGAAAATGTTTAGTATTCATATTTATGAAGTTTTGATTTTACTAGCAAAATACAGTTTATTAATAGTTAACAGCAAAAAATTTAAAAATAAAATATTTAATATAAATTCTTTTTAGAAGAAAATTGTCATTTTTGCCTTTGTATCTTTCACTTTGATTTAAATCTCTTTTAACATTTATTATTTTCTTATAATCATTCTTAGAAGATTAAGTCAATATTTATTTAAATCTTCCATATTCTCAACTCATTTTCTTTTCACTTGTGAAATATTGTCATTATTCAACTTAATATTAAATCACTCACCATATTCTTGTCTATATACCCATCAGAAAATTGCTAGAATGAAAATTAAACCTCAGCAAAACTTGCCCCACTGTGTATACCCTAAACTTATGGAACAGCTGTTGCACAAAGCGCAGTAATTCATAATTACAATTTAAAATTAGCATAAATCTGTCCCATTGCATTATTCATACATCCTTTGAAATTATCTTTTAAAACACAATTGAGTTATATGCACAAAAATACAGTAAATAACATAAGAAGGATTTTACTCATCCAGAAGAAAAATGACACAATTCAAAAAAAAAAAAAAAAATTTCAGGAGAAACAATATAAGTTTGGTATTGTTATATTCAATTAATATTATTCACATATGTCATTTTTGCCATCTACTGCTTATTTCTGTAATATGATCCATAACATTTTTCCAACTAAAAGTTTAGCTAGTTTCAACTCATTCTATTAAAAAAAAAAAACATTTCTTCTAGATGAACAACATATAAAAATATTGAAAAAATCAAAGTTGCATAAAGATGATAATTATTATGTGAACATAAAATAAATATTTTTATATTAAATTACATTTTATATCAGATTAATACTTGGACATTGATTTCAGTTCAGTATTTTAGTTTGTTTTTTTTCATAATTTATTATATTTCTGTTTTACAAAGATTATTATTATTTCTTATTTGTTTCTATAAAAAATTCTGTAGAAAAGAATTTAATAATTTAGAGAGTAAATAATTGCTAATTAAAAAGTTGAAAGTGGGGGTGTGTATGTGTGTCATTTCTCTTAAATAGTTATTTTTATTTATTTTCTTGAAAATAAATTATAGCCATTATTCATATTTTAACTACCTATTGGTTAAATCCTGTTTGACAAATAATTTTCAGAGAAAACAAAACCTGTACGTATGAATAATCTTAAGAAAAATTTCCTACTTCATACATACTTCACAATACACTATAATTCAAAAACTTTTTGCATTTATTATTATTTAAGTATAATATGTTATAATTTTAACATTGGAAAATCTGTCAAATATTGTAAAATGTAAAAATATTTTATTATTTTAATATTATAACTAGTAAATTTATATATTAATAAAAAAATATTTAAATGAACAATTTTATGTTACAAAAATTATTAAAGATTTATGAAATATAAAGTAAATTTTAAGAACTTTAAAAAATCAGTTTTTAATTTAATAAAGTGACAATAGTAATACAGGTTAAATGATTTTGAGATATGGTACAAGAAAATATTTTATATTAATGTTCTGTAATAAACTTATTTATTTTTAATGCTAGCTGATTGAGTATTTTCTAAGTTAAGTAGCAGAGCATTTTTTAAGTTCTTAAAACTACATGGACAAACTCAAATGGTGGTCCTGGACTACTTTATGAGATTTATTCTTACATTAATCACTGCCCTAGAATTTTTTATGATTTTCCAATGTATTTGTATTTAACAAATATTCAACACCGCATCTTAGGTGAGTAAACACAGAATGAAAGTGTACATTCAGCCATCAATTTGGCATACTTTCCCATTTGGGTAGATGTTTATCACAACCTGAGTAGTCAGAATCGAGTATTAACTACATTAATTTAATTTAGTTATGTCATAATCATGAACATTAAATTATTAAGAATTTTTTATTTACCCTGACAATTAAAGTTTTAAAATAATAATCATCTCTCATTAGAAATACTACACTTGATTACACTTCTGAATATTGGAAAATTTATATAAAAAATTGCAAAATTACCTGCAATTTTAGTTTAACTCAAACTTGTGAATGTGAAAAATTGATAAAAATAACATTTATTAAAATTTGTTTCAATGGTTCAAATTTTTAATTTTATATTTAAAAAATTTTAGACTTTATTTTTGTAAAAAATATGTAATTTACAGGCATTTTACACAAAAAAACAAAAGTACTCTATTTAATTAAAAAAAACTTTAGTGCCAATAGACAGTTTACTTTATTCTATATTTGGCATTGTGAAGAGTATATTTAATACATAGATTTGAAATTTTAATTTGATTCACTTAGGACTTATATTGTTTATCATTAATCCAATTATTTAACCAAAATACTGGTTGTAAACCTTATGTGATTCCTTTGTGATTTTTATTTTATTTTTTTAATCTTAGTTACAACTAATGGTTTTTATTTTGTATATAAATATTTTTATAGATTACTTTTGGAATGTAGTTTTCCCTTTTTGTTTGATATGTTAAAAATTTCTTTTGTTATAAATAAATTTAATACCTTTCAATAATATTTTCTAGCAATTTAAAAATTTTGTTAAAATTCTTAGAGCTGGGCCTGAAGCATTGGAGAGCCATTTAACACATTTTGCGTAAGAGACTAAAATTTTCAGTTATTCCACTGCATTCAAGTTAATAAATCTGGTTATTTTGTTATTGGTTACTTATGTAACAAGCAATAAGAAACAGTGTTTACAAATATTACATGTTACATTGGATGCACATGGGACATTCAAAATGTTTCCAGAATGATATATTTATATTTGATGCAAGCATAAACTTGTTAAGACTTGTTTTATCAGTCAGGTATTTGTAACTAGCTCCATCTGACATTTTTATTTTCAAGTTTAAAAAAAGACATTAAAGACATTCACTTCAACTAAATGAAATGTTTTGTAGTGCAATGGCTAGAATCAAAGAGCCTGATTTTTAGTGGAAAGACACAGAAGGATGGTGACCTTATGGAAAATTGTTTTAACTTAAATGGAACATACATTTATACTAATATTATAAAGAGGTAAAGTTTGTAAGGTTGGATGTAGGAGGTAATCTCTGAAACTACTCATCCGATTTCAAAAATTCTATCACCAATATTTAGAATGGACCTTCGTGGTGGCCATAGGCTATATATTATTCAGTTAAACATTCATATAAATTAAAAGATATCATCTAGGTAAGAGTTATATTTTTGGTGTTAGCGGGTGGTGAGGGGCAAGACACATATGTATACGAGATGGGTAGCCGCGCGGTGCAGTCGCATGGTCGGCGAGATACGCAGTGCACATGTCCGAACTTGTAGTATATAAAGTTGACATGGGGAATACATGCACATAAGTTTGCTTTATTCGTACTCTTAGTCTTAATGTTCGATTTTGTGTTCAAATTTATATTTATGAAAGATTCAAGAAGATCAGACTTATATTTCGAATTTAGTAAACTACAGGGTGTTTTTAAATGAATGGTGCAGTTTTAAAAATTAATAATAAATCTATTTATTACCTTATATGGGCAAACTTTACAGCATAAGCAGCAGCAACTGTCCAAGTTTTTTATGCATTAATCATAATCCTTCAATATGTGCACCCATGGTCACACAACACACATCTACACAGTAATCAAATTCTTCCCATACGTGGTGTAGCATGTCCTCCGTGATGGTCTGCAGTGCATGCTTTATCCGATCACACAGTTCCTCAAAGGACACGGGCATTGATGGTACATAAACTCGGTTACTGCCTGAGATTAAGGTAATAAATAGATTTATTATTGATTTTTAAAACCACACCATTCATTTATAAACACTCTGTAGAAGAAGAACCCAGAAGGGGTTACAAAAACGTTTGTTATTTATCACTTAGTGGTACTACGCACTGGTTAGTGGTTGCTGTGAGTCTTAATTATCGTTATCCCAATGTGATAAGCAGTATCTAAAAATTTTCTAATTAGTCTCAGAAGAGGGGGACCTAATTCTTGCACTCTGTGAAAACAGGGTAAGATCGGCTATAATCTAATGATCTTAACCTTTGCCATCGTTTTTGTTTCGAGCAACTATGGGCTCATCTGCTAGTTAAAAAATAAAGTGCTAAATTCAGTTTACTGTCTTTTTATTTATATTTTCTGAAAACTTTTTGAATGCCCTCTTGTTAGCAAATGAAGTATTATTATTATTAGCAGATGAAATATGAATTACATGCATATTTCATTTGCTAATGACAATAATAATTTTCTTGGATATGTGAAAACAATAACAATGTGGAAAATGAAAAATGCATATTGCTCTGTAAGGCATTCTCATATAAATGTACCATGTTGCATTATATATACAAGACATGTTCAAAGTGTTCCAGAAACAGGCATGCAAACTAAAAAAAATGTCAGATACAAATTTCTGTAATTTACATATGAGCAGTTTCAAACATTGCTTGACGTGATAATCATAGAACTATCTCATCTTTACGTGAAAAGAATTTTCATTAAAAATAAAGAATCAAATAGGAAAACTTTTTCAAATTAGTCTTGAAAGGTTTAGACCAAAAATTTATGCATTAAATTGTACATTTCTGTAATGTTTTTTACATCATTATAAAAACAAGATTTTTGGGAGAAAACTTTGTCAAAATAAAGATGTTTACAAGTGACATAGAGATTTGTCCAGTTTTGAATCATTTATCACAATGACTATAATGGGTAGCATTTCTTGGCATGAAGGGGTTTTCACACTTCAAATTTATTCCTGAAGGCCAGTCAATCAATTGACATGTTTATCTTAATTTTTTATGGCAATTACATCAAGCAGTTTATCTGAAAAATAGAAGAAGAAAAAAATTGGATATTCCATCATGACAACACCAGGCTTCATTTAGCCATTTTAGTCATTATTTTCTAACCATGAAACCACTATTCTTCCTCAAATATCCTATTTTCCCAATCTAGCTCCTAATGACTGAATAAAGAAAAGGGTGGTTGAAAAACTTTAAAAAGAAGACAATTGAGTCAATAGAACGTGTTGAAAATTAATTGGGGCGAATTTTGTCATCTCTGAAAGATTTTTCTAAATGTTTCCTGAATTAAATCATCTTTGAATTTACTGTACATATCTTTGCCCGTGAAGAATTGTTCATCTGGGTTCTCTTTTTTTTAGTACTTACTAATGATGTCAGCAGACTTTTAAAGGAAAAGTTATCAGTCTTTAAAAGACTTCTGAAATAATTTCTTTATAAAATCTACAATTCTTCCTGAATTGGAGAAAATATATTGGATCTTAAGATTATATTGAAAAATAAATTCCTTTTGTCATAACATTTCAATTTTTTTATCCACTCTTGAAACTTTTTGATTACACTTTGTAGATAAAATGTTGCTTTTGATTTTAAAATAGGGTAATTATAATTTTTAATGAATCTTTTTGCTTTTGCACTAAACATATAAGGGATAACTTTATATATATATATATATATATTTTTTAATGAGTAAGTTATAATAAATATTACAGATTCTGTTTTTAAATGTATCTCATTTGATTTTTATATAAAATTGTCCAAAATTCAGTTAACTGAAATATATACCAAGAAGTAAAAGTTTAAGGACATTTGAAACCAGTTTGGAAAAGCTACAAGTTATTTTTCATGATTCAGTCACTTCATTGGAAGCAATTAAATCATGAACAATAACATGTAGCTTTCCTAAACCAGTTTCAAATGTTTGTCATTCCTAAAATATATTTTAGAATATAGGATAGTCTGAAAGTCAGTTAATCTACAGCTTTAAAAATAATGATGCAAGTACATAATAATTTGTTATGTAAATAATGTGTATAATATGTGCTTACAAACATAAATAACAATAAATCTTTCATTTTATGTAGAAATGTGAATTATGAATGTTTATAAGAATAGAATTTATTCATAATCTGAATCCATTCTGATAGTCCCCAGATATTTCAGATATATCCTTATTTTCTTAGGTTCCATCTGTTTATGTGCATCTTTCATACAACAATAACATTCTTTTACAAAAGTTGTCATGAATGTGATTTTATTTTGAAAAGAAATCTTAAATTTTTATACACATACTATGTATGAAATTAAGCTAGTTTTTTTTTTTTTATATAATAGAAATCTCACTTTAGTGCAAAGCCAAGATTGATAAATTTTATTTTCTGCTTAGGAATATTGTGGAAACAAAGATTGGCCAATTATATGCAATATAAAACATTGATTATACAGTACAGTATATTTATACAAACTATAAATAATGGCAAAAGAAAAAGCTATTACCTATGAGAAATTTCCTAAACATACATTTAATTAACAATTTGCATAGAATGTTTCAAATTAAAATAATATGTAATGGATTTGTATCTGAAATGAAAGATTAGAGTTTAATGTAAATAATAATGAGGAAAATATCAGAAAAGCCTTAGGATTAACTTAATTTTGAGAGAATTATATGAAGTATCAAATAAAAATATCTTGAGAATATTTCTAATCAATTTGTTTAAGTTAAAAATGTGCTAAGTAATAATGCATTTTCTGCATATATCTGATAGTCATGTGTTTATAAACAAATATACCAGTTAAATTTGTGCAAGAAAATAAATTGTCTTGGTAACTTCAATCCTAAATAAACTAAACAACCAAATTTGAAATTATCAAAAGAGAATATACTGAATAATATATTAAATATGTTTCAGTTTTAAAATTCAGTTCAGTTAAATTAGTATTATATAAGAGTCAAATTAGTGTTTTCTTGAAATACAAATACAATAGAAAAATATAAATCCTAAATGCTTTCAATAATAATGTATATATCAGCAAATAGATTGACTTCTTAAGTCTGAAAGACAAAATTTCTCCAAAACTAGAGTTGGCTTCTGTGATAGTATAAAATCTGAATCTTTACTAGAATGGAAAACAAAATGAAATAACACTGCAAATAATTGTTGTATACCACTGACTTTCATAAGTTTGTGTCAGGTTTAACATATAAACCTGATGCAGATCTATTAAAAGGAGTCAAAAATGTTCATTTAAATAAATCAAAGTACTGCTGAGAAAAATATTTAAGGTGTTGTTTAATTCATAAGTTAAATTAGTTTCAGCTTATATATAAGTGTTTTTTTAACTTACATATAGATGAAGTTTTAATATTGTACTATATTAATTATAAATGAACACTATCCTATACACAGTTCCCAATAGCTGATGGACAGACCATACTATAACACTAGACAAAAGCATATTACATGTTCTATTATCAGTGTTGTTCTTTTAAAAAAAAATTCTTGCCAGTATGCATATATGGTTAGTGAACATATAAAATTGTTTTTACTGAAGGTTAATACTAATACCAGTTATTGATACTTTTTATGCAATCTGTCAATATGATACTGTATATTGATGCATTCTGGCTGAAAAATGCCCATCTATTATCTTATAATGTATATAGTAATACTATCATTATACTGTGTTATGTAAATTATAGATATTTATCAATAGATTGGATTTCAATAGTTGTTATCAAGATAACTTACCGAAGATTTTTAGTTGATTAGTGGACTATGTACAATCCATTGCGTACATTCTTCTTTGTATAAGCTGTTATATACAAGGTAGTTAGAATTGAGCACACAACAATCACACCACAAGATTCCTTGTTGAAAATCATCCAGAAAAAGTCTAATCTCATTTCTCAGTTGGATGCACCATTTTGGAGATATCTGCACTGAAAGTCATTTGAAATTTTATGCTAAAAACATTAAACAAAGTATTCTTTTGGTGTCCCTGGGGTTTCTCCAGCATCTCTAGACTGTGGTAGAGATCATCTCAAAGCATTTGGTTACAGCCAGCCACTAGACTCTTCGGAAGACCTAGTAGCCACCTTGCAAGCAGCCTTCACAAAAATAACACTTGACATGCTGCAACATGTACAGAGGAGCATTCTTTAACAGGCAGCCATTCATTCCTGACTAGGTGGAGATTATTTTGAACACTTATTATGATGTAATCAGTTATGTCACAAATTAATAAATACCTTGTAACTTCTTTTTTATGAGTTATTTCTGATTTGTCTCTTTAGGTCAGAGGTGATGTCATAAAACTTTCCACATGAATACCTCTGAAATGGTACAATTGAACACAACTAGCCTTTTTTCATTGGTTTTCTAAAGGGAATCATGTGATATGCTCAGTTCTAACCATCCTGTATATATTTTATACAATATACACTGTATCCACATTTCATTTCTAGCCTACCAATATCCTACCTTCAGTTTGGAGTTTGACTTATATGCCAGCATATATACAGTGTCTGAAAAAGACAATTACAAAAACTATCATGTGTTTAAGGAAAAAGATCAATACACTGTTTCACTGATGATTACTAAAAACTGTATTTTTCCCACAATACAAAAACACAGTGCTACTGTTGCTGCAAGTAGAACTTTTGAATTAAGTTTTTTCTAACTGATGAATGGGTAAGATGGACTAATTTGGTTTTCACCCCACTTCCCTGACAACTCCTTTGGACTTTTTCTTGTATGGTCATGTGAAAGACCTGGTTTATCAAATATTCATTACAGATATTGAATTAGACAAGTTATCTTAACTAATTGGATATGGAAGTAGCTTGGATAAACAAAAATTCAGAAAAAATGAACACTTAACCACATATGCTAGTAAAAATTTGTGAATGCATCATATCAAGGTAATAAAATTAAAACTGCATATGAGTATTATAGAGCAGTGATGAGTAATCTTTTGTGGATGTGGGCCATAAATGAACTTCGTAGGCTTCTAGCAGACAACGTGCATTTTTCTTAGAATTGCAGGCTTTAAGTTTGAGTGCCAACACACTTCAAAACTGCAGTCTAAAATAATACAGTATATGCTAACAATAAGAAAACTAGTAACATGTAGTTTATTCTCATGTTTTCATTGGTCAAGTGTAGTTTGAATGATGATTTTCATGAATAACAGTTTAATTGGGTTTGTATAATGATACAAAACAGAAAAGAATTCAATTAACTTACAGGATGCTGTTAATCAGATATTCTAAAATGGATTGATAATCTTTTCGAATTCACAGGCCACATTGAAGTTTTATTTTGAAGTGTGCTGCAAATATTTATTTAAATTATAAAAGAAAACTGGAGGCTGGGATATCTCTAATAATAAGAATTCTTTAGTTTTTCCTAGAAACATTTTTTTTAAACTTCTTTAAAGAAATATGTTTTTATTTGTCCAGTAAAAATACTTTCTTTAAAAGAATACATTGCATGAAATTTTTTTTTCAACAAATAATATAGTACTTTTTTAGAATTTTTGCAATACTTTATCTATAAACAAAATGAAAAATAAGATGCTACACATGCAAATAAAAATGAAATAAATGTGCAATGAATAATATATCTGGAATAGAAAATCTTGAAAAGACTTGCTGTTCTTCATATTGTCTATATTAACAAAACATTAATTGGCTATTGAATTTTTTTTTAATTTTTAGTAATTGAATTAATGTTCATAAATGCAGTTTGATTTATTCTCAGGGAGAAAATTTTTTTTAAATGTTTATTTTCTACATTAGAAGAAAAATGAAACAAGGATTTCTTTGCATTGTAACTATGTTGTCCTTGATGGCAAAGTTTCCTGTATTATATATTTAGACATTTTTATTATTGTATTGTGTATACTCAAAAACATAGGATTATTGTCTCATGAAAATTCCAGTTTTATTTTTATCATTTGTCTTAATTAATTGAAGCATTGTTTACTTTTTGAAATACTTTGAAGAAAATTTTTAAATCATTATTTGTTTTAGTGGCAATGCTTTCGTTTAACTTTGACATTTTAGATCAAATTGACCTAATACAACTATTTATAAATAACTTCATAATATACTATTTTTGGTTATTCCTCAAAATTAGACGAGTACCTTCTCTCTAAAGACGAGAGAACCAAATACAATGCAGTTTGTTTCATGAATCTTGGCTAGAAAATATACAGTATTTAAAGGATCTCTAAAAGTTTTAAAAAATTGAGTGATTTTTCATGAAAATACAAATAATTAAAATTTCTTTAATCTTTTTAAAATATCTACTGTAAGTTTACATTTGCTTAAATAAATACAGTTGTAAATAAAATTGAAAGTGTTTAATGTTTTAATAATGAGATCCAAACTAAAAATAGTTTATATCATACACACTGTGTTATCCAAGCTTTTTAATTACTTTGGATAATTGAAACTTCACTGTATTGCAAAAATAAATAAATTTGATAAAATAATTAATATATTGAAAATAAATTCTATAATATAAATTAGGATATCTTTGATTCTATCTGCCTTATTTTACATTAATTCTAATTTTTTCAATTAATACTTTAGGAAAGAAACATGGTGAATCCTACCAACACTCCTTTCGGGGGTTTTTTTTTTTTTGGTGGGTCAAATAAAATATATAGTAAAACCTGTGTAAATCAGAATTGCACGGTACTGAATACTGTATTTTTCTAGTTTGGAAGGTTTCCGTTTTGAACAGGTTCTTTTTTTTTTTTTTTTTTTTTTTAACAGAAAATCAATTACTTCATTTTATAGATTTTTTTCTGTTTAGGCTAATTTCCCTTTTATTTGGATTCTGTTTTGGACAGGTTTCACATTACACTGTGTAATTTAGGTAAATATTTTAACATTAACATAACCAGAAGAAAGAAATACTTATAAGACCCTGAAAAGACAATTAATTACTGCACAAATATTCCCACTGCACAACTCAAAATTTCCATTAGACATTTTGTGTCTAGTTGCACATTCAAATATGTACTGAACCAAGGCAATTTTTAATATTAAATTTTAAATTATTTTACATTTTATGATTTGTTGTTTGCATATAAATTTTACAGGTCATTACTTATTCACTTGATATTATTTAAGGATTAATATTATAAAGTTAATAATTTAAATTTTTTTAAATGAATGAAAAATCTTTTTTCTTAAAATTTGTTACCTTTTAAAATAAATTTTTATCATAAATAAGGTAAATAATTTTTAAAGCCATATATGCCCTACATTGTAGCATAGCCGCTTCAGAAAAGATTAAGTCTTACTTGTTAAAGTATATTAAATTAATTAAATAATCACATTATTAAAAAATTATAAACTATATGATGGAATTCTAATAAATTACATTTTAATAAATCTAACTGATTTATTAAGAAATACTGTATATAAATTTTATTTTCAAAATTATTTTGTGTGGTATGTGATATGCATGGCATGTTGATTAACAGTTTCTCAATTACTCATTAACTGTGATTTTTCATCATTTGAAACTGCAAAATATTTTTATGTACTGCTGGTTTTCAAGTATTCTTAATGCTAATTAATTCAAAGAAAAGTAGAAATTTAATTCATATGTAATTTATGTATAGGTATAAACTATTCTGTACATATTCAATAATATAATCATTAGCCATGTATTAAATATTTTTTTTTTAGAAAAACATTATTTAAGGAAATTACTTGTTTTTATTGTTTCTATAATCGAAATAACAACACATTGTAACACTAAGTAAATGAGCAATTTCAGAAACATGCTGAACTCGGTTTTTAGCCATACATAAAAAATTTAAAACTTGTATTATATAAATTGTAACTTTTAAATTTTTAAAACAAATTTTATTTTTAATAAAGTAATTTTATAATAAAGTAATACAGTATGTAAATGAAAATGTAACTTAATAATTAAAACGTAATATTTATTTTATTCTATAAAAATATTTAAATGTTTAACAGTTCTAATTGCATATTACTACTAAAACTATTTTCAATAATGACAAAAGTCATTATTGAATAATGTTTATAAGTATGAATTTTCATATATGCCTATATATACATTTGTCAATTACATGGATCAGTTCTGCACCAATAAATGAAATTTTGTATTGTATTTTATATTTTTACAATTGTTTTGCAATATTTAAATCGCACTAAAAATTACTTGAATATCACAATCATTAAAAAAATTCTTTATTATTAGTAGAATATACCAAATCCTTACGAAACCAAATTGATTTCTGTTAAATCTATACGAATAACATTTAAATTTTATAAATTAAAGGATTAAAAAATAACTTGTTCCATTTTTGAATTTGGAAATACAGTAATTGTTAAATAATAAATTATTCTACAATAATTGATATTTCTAAATTTCAAGTTATTTGTAAATAACGTGTTGATCGAAACAATGTTATAGATTTTAAGAACATAATATTATCATTATGTATGATTTAAATTCATACAAAAAAGATATATATGTGATAATTTAATAATAATTCTGTTATAAACGGAATGCAGCTTTCCTTAGTACATCTTATAGTATATATGTATTTATATAATAGTGATAAATTATTAATTATAAAAATTAATTTCGATTATTACGTTAAAATATAGAGAGAGTTTGAATTATTTTAAAAAATTTTAATTTGTATTAAATTAATAATTCATCTAAAACTATTGTTATAACTACTAGTATAGTTGGAGTAAAATTTGAAAATATGTAGAATTAGAAGCTTTTTAATTTTTCTTTTAATATATTAAACAGTAATTCCCACGTGCTCGAAGCTTCTTGTCCTATCAGTCGTTTTACTTCTTAAATCACACGATTTGATAAAATTGTCTTCTTAATACTGTACACGATATGTAATAAAGTAATTCCCACGTATCTGCTTTTCGTATATATATCATATTTTTTTAGATCAGTTTTTGAAGTATTTCGCATCATTTTGTCATATACGTATACGAAACGTCATTAAATTTTCCGTCGAAATTCGGCTTTTAATGTTTTTAACCAAAATTAAAGCTGAACACGTTCTAATAATTTGAAATAGACAAGTTATATAACATTTAATAGATACGTCTAACACGTGAACTATAGCGGTTATTATTGTTGAAAATATTTGTGTACGAGGATCTTCTTCATTTAAAAAGTTTCATTTAAAAATAAATTTTAAATTATTGCTAATACAAATTTTTATTATTTAGTAACCATTTTAGTAATATTAATAGATATATATATTTTTTCTCTATTGTTTAATTTATTGTCAACGATAAGAATGCAAGAACCTCTCTTACTTCCGTAATACTTCGGATAATATACTGTAACGCTATTTAGTTAATGTTGAGGTCAAGCTTTGATACTGAGTGGGAGAGAAGATAGAAAGGCCAGGCCAGCTGGGGAGATGAGTTTAGATCTGTCCATTTTGAAGTAAGGGAAGAATGGTATAAGCATTTACATTGGACCTACCGTGCGAGTAATTACCAAGCTGACGTCATGGTTTTATTGAAACAACTCACAGATGTCCTCTTCGGTTTGCATAATTTTCCGTTTTATAAAGTCGAAAAATATATATATATATATGAGTTTTAACACCAGAAGAATCGATTTACTTAAAAACAATCGCTTAAAATACAATATTTCTTGAAATTTTCGTCTTAGACTAACACACGAAATTTTTTTTTAAATAAATGACGTAACTTCCGTCTCGAATGACCTATTTTAGACAGGAAATTCACTTATTTAATTAAGAAAATCATTTTTGAAATCTGTATCCAATATCGCAATCCTTTATTATTTGCTATGTTAAAGCAAAATACTTTTTTATTGTCGCTTAGTTTAAACTTACTATAATAATAAATTATAAAAATTTTTCCCTGACGTCATAGCAATGTAAAGGAATGGATGAATAAATTTTTCTAGGATAAGTTAGTTTGAGATCACTGCCATCTGTTGTGTGAAAATATATATATAATTTTCGTACAGGAGACTTATTTATTTGTGTTGTGTCTAGATACAAAAATTTATTTTCATAATTAATGTTAAAATACAATTAAGAAATATATATATTATATAAAAAATTGTAGTATTTAGTTTTCAAATCCGAGTGTAAATTTTATAGGAAATTCGTAAATATTTTATTCCTGCTTTCTTACATAATATTGAATACTATAGAATTCGAGTAATCAGTGAACTGTCATTTTATCTGAAAGAGAATAAACTAAAGTAATCGGATGTTATCACGCTTTTTAATAAACTCAAAGTACAAAAATATATAATATCCAATTGAATCAAAGAAAAGAAAAAAAGTTAATGTTGAAATATTGCTATTCTTCGGGATGTTTTTTTAATTAACATATTTTATACACTACAGTATAATTATCATTATAACAATTTATTATTTAAGTACTCAATAATATATCGAGCATCGATAAACCTAATATATACAGCGGTAAGTTTCTATTTTACTTTGCAATCGGTAGTAATTAATGTTTGTTAGAAATATCAATTTTTCTGATGCTTAAATTATCCTGTGAATTATTATTTTCTTTTCCTCCGTTGCTTTAAACTTCCACTAAACGAAGCGTAATATAATCGGAGCAACTGCAAAATCGATGACAATTTTTAAATATAATATTGAATACGTTTATGTAAGATTCATTTGAACGTTATTGCGTTTGAAAATTTAATTATTTGTATTCAAATATCGTTTAAACTTTTGCTTTTATAACGCAAAAAAAGGGGGTCTTTGTTACCAATCGAAAACGTTTGCTAATTTTCAAAATAATTATAATTTTACTCAAGTAAAAGTATTAAATATTATATTCTAGAAAGTTACAGCATGAATCGTAAAGTTTAAACATTCCTTTTTTTGCATATAATTTTGAATTATAGTAGATATATTTTACTTTACTATATTTTTACGTTCTATAAATTTTAGATAAGGCAAGTGTGTGTAAAATATCTTTAAATCTTGGAATGCAATTGATAAATTTACCTAAATGCAATAAGAGCGATTCCATGGGTTGTATTGAAGAACAAAATGTTTCCATGGAAAATTATTCTTTATTATATTATTGAAAGTGTTGATTTCTGAAGGATCGATCCTACTTTGAATCTCTAAAATTTCGTTAGTCTCGCAAGAAAGCCCTAATATTTATTAGTCTCTAGAAATTTTATTATGCATCTTTACGTTTTACCTAACTTTTTCAGCCATCTTATCATTTCTTACATTAATAATTAATTTATGATTTACTTGTAAAAACTGATCTAGTTGTACTAGTAATTTAATGGACTACTATAACTAGATTATTACTTTCACATAATCGTATTATAATACCGATAAATTTGTCCATATACCTCGCTTATTAGTAGTTTAAAAAATTTCAGTAGTGTTAATTAAAAGAATAAGATGTGAAATTATTTAGGAATTTTAAAGTGTTCGAGCTTGAATTATTACCAAGCCAGAACATTTATTGTTTCACTAAATTATTTATTACAATTTTATTAACGTCGGCAGAAGTATTATTATTATTTTTTTATGTACGTTAATTTAATTTTCAATTTTATATTGATTTATTTTCAGTTTAAACAGTCGGACGTATGTAAAAATTATGCTCCAATCTATGTTCGAAGTTTTCCTCTATTAGTAAACATTACTGTCGCGGGTGACGTAAATCGATACGCTTAATTTTACATTCGAGTATAATAACGACGAGGAACTAACAGAAAAGAATTTTCTACCGTGTTATATAAACGCAATTTTAAAATTTAATCTGGGATACATTATTTATATAAATATCATAGAATTGCATACTTGATTGCATTTTGCGTTTCATTCTGTATTTTAAGCTCGCTGTTTATGGTACACACACGCAATGAAAAAAGAACAGTTAAAAATAAAAAAAAATAATAATAATCTCGTTTTTCAAATTTTTCTAATAAATATGTTTTCGCGTTATTCTTTATTATATTAAAAAAGAAATAATGAATATTTATTTATTACAAATTTTATTATTTACTTTAAAAGTTAGTTGCGCTACAGCGACGATATTTGAAAAATTTTTGTATAAATAATAATAAAATTTTCTGTGTCTTGTAAATTTCTAATTACTTTATAAAAGTTTTTCTCGCGTATAATCGTGTTTTTAAAATTTCATTCCTTTCCTTTCCGTTCCGTTCCTTTGGCAATTTACATAAGCGCAATCTATCAATCAATGAAGTGAAAACTGCCATCTGGTGAGTAATTCGGAAACGTGGCTAATGATGTTCGTTCACGCGCTGGTGTAGTAAATTAATAAACACGGTTTTATGTTAACAAGAAAATTTCTAAAGCATATATAATCATCTGTTTAAAAAAAAATTACTCTTAAGTTAAGAGTAGTTAATAAATTTTAAATTACATTATTGTTATATTTATTCGTTTTTAAATTGTTTTAAAAGTGCCGTGCATTAAAAGACGTGGAGTAAAGCGAGGTTAATAAATTTAGACATTTTATATTGGAACGTTATAAATTATAATTCATAAATGCGGCGAAAGATGTAGCCGACATCCCGATGTAACAAATTATGTTTGTTATTAACGCCAATTGTTTTGAATAATCTCTGAAAACTCCTATCGGAAATACAGTCGACCCCCTATAACACTGTTGATTTTTCCGTTTTATATGAATTCCACGTTGTACGAGTCACTTAGATTATATAAATACGTGAGCCGTTCACAGCCCGGCTCACGTATTTGTAAAATCTAAGTGACTCGTACAACATGGAATTCATATAAAACGGAATAATCAACAGTGTTATAGGGGGGTCGACTGTAATCCACGATTATTCATAAAAATAACCAATCGAAAGCCATTCTTAAGTAAACCAATCAATAGTAACCAATGGAATTTTAAGATTTTCTTTTTACCTTAAACTCGATTGGTTGGTTACTTTTATGGATTTCCTTTCCGTATTAGATAAGCCTCTTTTCAGATAAATATAAATATTTTTATTATTATTATTATAGGATTTTTGTAAATAATTGACATTATAAGGACGAAATATATAATAGTTTTTTTTTTATTTTGAGAAGGTTTAGAAAATAATTAAAAATTCTGGTTTTGGTAAGCAAAGATAATATCTTGTATATTCAATTTACCGCTTTAATTTTGACGTAAAAAAATTATCGTCACGTGGCGATGAATTTACTACGTGTTCTAATTCCAATTTTAATTCAAGGATAATTTAATTAATTAATAGATCATAAACTAGATCATAAATCGAAATGCGTTTAAATTTATACCAATATCTGTTTATTTATAACATATGCCTGCATTATTAACTTAAAATTTGTACGTTGTTAAGAAAATAAACTTTTTTTTTTTTTTACTTTTTTGTAATAATAATCGTTGGCTAATTCAACAAGTTTCGAATTCTCTTTCCCTTGCGTGTTCTCTGCGGTTATCATTATAAAAAAGATAATGGGTTCGATTCTATAAAACTATGAATTTTTAAATAAACTCTCGATTTTTTAGTGTTAATATATATATATATATAGAAAGTCGAGCATTTATTTATTAATTTATGATTGAAAAATACCAAAGCGAATGTTTTATCGCATTCTCGTCAATGACGTTTGTTCCGTAAATGAGGCCAGTAGGCCAACATGCTAATCTTTCATTTCTATCTGCTGTCACTTTTTTTTTTTTATCTTTTCACTTTTTGTTTAGGGTGGGGTTTGGGCATTAGCTAACGTTGCCACTGGATGGCGCCACGTTTAAGGTACCGTAAGTGGTGATTAAAAATAATAAAGGGAAAAAAATCATCCGATTTTTACCAAATTGGGTATTTTTCGAAATTATTTTAATTGTGATATTTGCGTATTAATCGTCAGAAAGTGGATACTCTGTACGTTTTTTTCGATATCGATATAATAATAATAATAGTAATAATAATGTTTCTCTGTCTCTGATTACACCAATTTGTAAATTATAGGTTGACCTGATCTCTTTTTTTCTCTCAAATCTGTCCTTTCTTCTCCTTACCCAGTAACCTTCACCTCAATCTCCGTCGAAGTAGGCGTCGGGCGACGAAGCGAAAAAAATAAAAACTCAGACCCGTTTGTAAACCGGATTGATCGGTTTAAAGAAAGCACCTGTTTGACGGAACAATGTTGAGATTAGCAAAGAGGGAGGAACAACCCGTTACACTATTTTACATATATATATATATATAGTATATCGAATTTAGTTTACTTTAAATGAGGGGTTTTTAAACACGCGATTGATTTAATCGGAAGGAATTTAAATACTTCTATTGATAAATCCTACAGAACTTTATTTATGTATTGCGTAAACAATAAATTTCGTGTGTTCTCTCGTATGTAGACAAGTTATAAAATTCCACACTTTCATCATTAACATGAGTAAACTATTTCTTTTTTTTTTTTTTTATAGTGCAGAAATTCTTCGTAGATTTTGTAACGTTCGCGTATCACTTTCAAAGTTAAAATATATATAAATAGCAAGTATTAATGCAGTTATGATTTAATTTCAGTATATAATTAATTTCGTTAACATTTCGAGCTACCGGTTGGAATCGATTAAATCTAATTGCTAGTATCTATTATATAAATAAATAGTTCTTAGAGTCGTCCAGAGTTGCAATTTATATGCAATTATGTATTTATAGGAGGATAAGATCTAAAATCTGAGAATCATAACGTGGATTTTTTAAAGGTATTTTCTCGTTTTCTGTTGGAAAATGTTGAAAAAAAAATTATACATGTTGAATAAACATCTTATTTACTAATATGACGTTGTTTTTATATTGCCTTTCCAAGGTTGGATGTGAGCGAACTTTTAAAATACTCGCATTTACTACTTTTGCCTGTATAAAATATATTTTTGTTTTTTAATTTCTCAATTATTCTTAGTCCATAACCTAGTTCGGTAAATTAATGATGAAACGAAAGAATTTGGTAATTTCTCTATAGATTTCTTACGTGTACGAATTCGAAAACTAAAAAGTACCATTTAATTGATAAATTCGAAGAAGTGCATATTTATACATAAATATAAGTATTAAAATATATTTACAATATTCAATTAAGATATATAATTTTCATCATTATAAAGATATAAAAGAGGAATATTTTAGTAGTATTTTTTAAGGTATTCCAGTCAGTATTAGTTAAAAATTAGTTTGACAATATAGGATTTAATGTATTTACGGCAGGAATATTGAACGTTGGCTATATAATATAGAAATATGATAAATCTATAAATGATTGATTTTTATAGTTCCGTAGAAGCATGATAATAAATTTCTCTATTTTTTGCGGATTAATTTTTTATGGTTTAATTATTGATTTATTAGTGAAATTATAATTTTCTTAATGGGGTTAGGATGATATTTCTATTAAAAAAAATTATATTGTAAGTTACGTTGAATTCGGAACTGAATTTATTTTTCAGATTTTTTTCTTTTGCTTATTTTTTTTATAATAAATAAACATTTAATGTTCTTCTTATAACTAATTTAGAGACAAGAGACGTGTTTATTCAAGCGCGTGTGATTCGATAGCGATATTTACAGTATTTAGTATACGTATTTATCTCTTCCGAATTTACAGGTAGATTAACTTTCATTTTCCGCGGGATTTGTTTAAGTCCTAAATCCTACGCCTACTTTCCCGCATATAGAAATAGCCATGACCTCATTCCTATTTCTCTTACCCGCCACATTTTCCCTCTTTCTACGTCTATCTCTTAGTCAGAAGCATTAGAACAAATTGATGAAGAATATTGAATTAAATAAGGCCCATTGTTAGTATAAAAAGTTATTTCCTATACTCGGCGATGTCGAGAGACCCTACGAGGATTACTAAAATAACCGAACGGAACGAGGAATCAATGGCAAATTAGCAAGATCTGACTATCAAAAGGAATCCGCTCGAGGGTAAAAATATGTCCTTCGGTTCGTCTTGACCTAATTTTTCCTAGGGATTACATATTCACTACTTTATGGGGACGACCTATCTCAACTCTTTCGATCTCTAGCCATTTCGGATTTCTTATCGTGTTCCAATAAAGGAAACACTAGATGCGTTATACAGTTCTAATTATGTCACAAATTGAGAATTTTAAGAAGAATTGTAGATCCAGTTAAATATTTTATAATAAGTCGACAGCTCTAACGTTTCGTATCAAATTAATCATAAAATATACTGGAAATAGACGTTTTTACATTCTGATTATTTTCCTTTGTAAAATTTCCAATGAAAATTTGAAGAAATCCACGATCGAGTGAATGTTATAAACGATCATTTTTAACAAATGAAACAACTTTGCTTCCATTAAAAAAACAGGATAAATGATTCAAAACTTTCTCAATCGTTTTTTTTTACTAATTTTTTTCGTATACTTTTTAAAAAATTAATCTAGAACATAAAGTAAGCGATTTTTGTTCATAAATGTGGAATTTTTGTTTTAGAAGTTGTCACAAGTTATAATAATACGACCTTGCTCTAGTTTTAACACTCTCCATTGCTGTATCGTGCTCGGTGATGTAATAGTACCGAACAGAGGAAGAATGTAAACGTTTTAGATCAATTGGCCCAAAAGTAAACTAAAATGCCACATTTGTCTGACATTATTTAGAAAGCAAAGGTAGGAAAGACAAATCTCATCGTAACTTTTACCTAAAATAAGAAAAATGAGGTCAGTAGTCGAAACGAAATTATTTCGTTATAAAATTATTGTTTAAATTAAAGCTTAATTAAAAACGTTCTAATACAATAATGTTCTTTTTTATATATATAAATTCATATTGCCCTAAAAAGAACGAAAAAAAAATTGTTCCAGAATTATAAATTTAAATAAATTTAGATATTGTCGTCTTCGTTCTCTGTTTATCCATGGCAACTCTATTAAAATAAAACTAAATAACTGTTTGAAAAGTTAATTATTATTAATTCAGGACTGAATTATGTCAATTAATATTTTCCAGCATTATTCGAATAGTAGTATACATTCAACCTTTATATTATCATACAAAAAAGATATCGATTTTAACAGTTGAATAGCTCAAAAGAATATTAAAATTGTTCACTGGAAAAAATCAAATATTTGCATTTTAATCCTTTAAACTTTATAAAATAAACAATGGACAAATTCTAAAACTTAACAATTTTATATATAACAAAAGTTGATTTTGGATCGAAGTATATTTCTAATTGAAAACAAGAATGTTTTCAATTAGAAATATACTTTAATCTAAAGTTGGAAAATTTATACAATTTTTAATCATAGTTTTTATTTATTTAATTTAAAATATGTTCTCTCCACCTCAAATTACTAGTGGCTTGCCCCCGAACATCATACTTTTCCTTTAACAATAGAGTCGTGCTGATCATCTATCAAACACCTTTCGGGGGGGATTTTTGAATTGAAAAACATAACTTCTGGTTTGCATGGGAAGTTCGTATATAGTTAATTGGGATCTTCTGCCCCTATGCTTTGCGTATCTGCCTCGATTTTCATCTATCTTACTCCGTTTTCGAGATCGAGGAAAGACAGACGGACGGACGACAGTGAGAATTTATAGGTCTACAAGTTTTTAAATTGCAGTCCAATAACGTAATTTATTGTAAGACTTTAGCGCTGTGGCAAGAAGGACGTGTATCAGTTTTTTTTCGTCATCAAAAAATGAATAGTTAACTGACGAAATTCGATATAAATTTCAGATAATTTTACTAAATGTTTACTAGAAATAAGAATTGTTTTGTATTATATCAATTATATTCTTTTTTTAGAGCAGTTATTGCTTCACATAAGTACACAGATGATGCAAAACAGTTATCAAACCTGTCATAAATATAGGCTAGTTCATAGTAATCATATTCATTATCACGTAAGAAAAGTATATTCTACCTCCCATGTGTTTAAAACTTAAAAATTTTAAAGGTTGATTCCAATAAAAATTGTTAACTGCAAATTAAACCCTCCGCTTGTCGCAGAATTGATTGAGCTGCGTAAAAACTAGATGTAGGTCAATTGTTACACTATCTTCGGCCTTTTTCGTATCGTTAAAATCTGCAAGAGCTTACACTTTAATTCTGTTAGTTTAAATTTATATAATTTTATTAGAATCGAATTTATATTCGGGGTGTGTTTTGTGTGTTTAATATATAGCCTAATATGATTTTTATATCGTCCGAATTATGACAAAAGGGGACATTTGACACGTTTTCGTAACGTAGGAGGGTTTTTTAACAGTTGGATGATACTAATGTTGCAGGAAATAGTGTGTTTACTTTTCATTGTGGTTTAAGTTCCGTTCTCGATATCACGCCCCAAATTTACAGGTTGGCATTTGTATCATCTTGTAAGTTTTTTTTTATGCAAAGGGTGAAAATAATAACGTATAAATGTAGCCGGTCACGAATTGTAAATGTAAAAATGCCGCCTTACGTGATTTTTATTTAGACTTTCATTTATCATTTTCTCTAAACAGCGCCGAAGGGTCAAATATTGATTGGTGCGAAAATTTACCAAGAGATGGCGCCAGTTAAAATTACTTTTCAAATTTTACTAATAGTGTATGACATCACATCCGGTTGTAAATAAGGCACGAGATGTGACTGTTTCGATTTTCTAAAAATCAGCAATGAAGAAAATAATTTCGAAACTTATAACTTTGTTTAAAACACCTAAATAGTCCATTAAAACATATTAATATGTAGACAAAAGATTTATTTGATATTTACCCCGTTTTGCTCATTGTGTTATTGAGTAAACTACTGTCGAAATCTTCAAAGAAACCCTCCCATTCATTTAGATACCATAGAATTAAACAGGTTATCAGAAAACCCACATATATCCTATCCCTAAACGGTTTAGCCTATTTTTATAAAGTTATCTTGTTTATATAATTCCTAAATAGAACGGTTTTAAAAAGTATTCCATGGTCGAAATTCGAATTTATTTTATAATCATTTTCATTGATCGCGAAATTCATTTAATGATTCTCATCGTTAAAACCTTAGCTTATATTTTTATATAGGCCAATGCCAGTAACTCTAATGTCGAAATAACTTTTTAATGGTTCTTTTTTTTTATAATATCGCATTAATATATTGT
Organism: Centruroides sculpturatus; assembly: GCF_000671375.1. NCBI lineage: Eukaryota > Metazoa > Arthropoda > Arachnida > Scorpiones > Buthidae > Centruroides > Centruroides sculpturatus. The sequence goes on from NW_019385028.1 coordinate 242,239, forward strand.
TTTTGCAGTTGGCATAGAATTAAAATTTTAAAATATAATAAACTGTATAAAATTATTTCGCAAGAAAATGAAAATAAATTATTGCGTATTTAAATTATATATGTATTTTTCTGTTCGAAAGCGAATTTTGTATGCAATGTTATGAAAGTTAACAGATTCTAGAATATTTTAAAACGTTCCTGTCGAATCTACATTGGATCCATTCGTAAACTACAACCGAACTGAGTTTTACTATAGTTTTAAAGGTAGGGATTACTACTATTAAAATAAGTGCATATCGTAAATATCGGTGTGTATGACACAAATATTATCGTTGGCAATAACTAAGAGTGATTAAATTCAAATACAAATTGCGTGTATCGATTACAGAATAGCTTTCCGCTAAAGTTTCGACAAAACTCCATTGAGAATAGTTTACAGTATAAAGGAATTGTCATTCGCCAACTCAAATACTAAATGTAGCGTAATAAGGGAAGAACGATCTTAGTTTTCTTATGACGCCAACAAAAGAAAGTGGCGTCACGTTACGTCAAATGACGCGAACGTCACTTAATTCCATCGTAGAGATTACGAGTCGACCCCGTTGTGACATCTGGCTTTCGAAGAGCGTTTGTACGTTAAAATGAGGTCGTACGTTGTGCAACACCTCTTCTCCGATATAGGCCACTCGGGCTGTATGTTAGTGTGTATCCAGTTCAAGAGCATGCTAGTGAGATCTCGCTTTCCCTAGAAACTCTCACTATCAACGTAATGTCAATTTTCTAATAAAAATAGGTCACCCACTTTTCTACAGCAACCGTCCCATTTTCTTGTTTGTAGTTTTCTCATAACGTTCTCTACCTTCGATCTATTCCGTGTCATTAATTGTCCAGATATCCGTTTTTCGGGTTTTTTTTAACTCGAAATTCTCCTCTTCGCGTGTATGCGGCACTCTTGTTTAAGCGACTTGCTTAACTGGTCTAGAATAAGTTGCCTTTTTTTTTATATACCCCCTGTTACAAATGCTGTTTATATAGCTTATTGTATGTTAATATCTAATTTTAATTGACAATAAACATTGAAAATATCATCTTTGTCAGTCTGGTAACGTTTCGTCAATATTATAGACTTTTCTACCTTTATTTGAATATTTTAATAAAAAATAAATGCGGAGATCAATTGATTTTTGTTATCCAACGATGCAAGTTACTCGAAACATTTGCCTTACCCGATTATATTATATACATGTATACATTCAAATTATATTTTTCTGGATATTTTCTTAATTTATATTAAAATATGTACAGAATATAGTAATTAATTTTAATGTTTAGATATGATTTAAAACATCGAGAAGCATTCAAATTGTATCATATTAAACCAGCTGTTCGGTATAAAAATAATATTTCAATTAAAAGATTTGCCTAGTTTTAATCTGAAAAATATTAGCCATTTTGTACGTATTAAAATTTGCATTTATTTATTGAGGTTATAAATTAGCTATTCGCGATTTCTACGTTTTTATCAATGTTTTAACTTTATTACAAATCTTTACGAAGAGAGACGTTTTACAAAACTTATTCATTTGAACGATTATAGCTGTTTCCATATAAAACTATTCGATAACAATTCCTTATAATAGACTTAATGATGGTGATGATGATAATTAAATGTAATTTTTTGGTAAAATGTAACGAAAAATAAACTATTACTACTATATTTATAGTTAGATATTATTTTTAAGAAAATAAAAATAAAATAAATTATTACGATATTTTATCTTTTTAAATATCGTAGAAAGATTTAGGCTATGAACTTAATTACAACTAGTACATTCTTAGGTTGGAATAAACCCAAGTGGTTTTTGACTTTTGGATAAGTTTGTTTATAGTAAAAACTTAAATGATTTTTAGTTTGTTTTCTTAAAGATAAACTTAGAAAATTGTTTTTAATCCATAAAAAATCATGTAGATCATTAATAAACTTCCATAAAATTATCTATTAATGGCGTTTCGTTCCTATATCGATAAAATAATTTTTTTCATCTCTAGAATTGAAAATTTTGTTTGCTTAATTAAATAGTAGACTAATAATAAATTTTTATTTTTATTTTTAATTTATTATATAATAGTGGCAGATATACGTGTAAACATATATATATTAGTTTAATTAATGTATTTTTATTATTCTCTTCTTAAACGTTATACATTAACATACATAAATTGAAATTCGCTTAGATGATGTCTTCTCTTTAAGAATCGCACTAAAATTTTCCGACAGAAATATTTATTAATGGATTTACGAGAAGTAAAATTAGTAATAATGTAAATGTAAACAAAGAATAAGAAAAAAATATATATATGCAAAGCGGAATAGGATGAAAAAATCATAAGAATGTATCAGTTTTACAATATTGATTTTGTTTTTTTAATGTCATGTATCGATTAGATGGACTTTTCATTATAAAATCATATAGTAATTTTTTAAAATCTTTCTAAACTGAATAGTAAAAAAAGATAGAGTTTTATCAATCAATAGTAATCGAGAACAAATTGAATAACGCATCATTTCATACGTGAAACCATTCATGAATTAAACGGGAGAGATACTCCTTAAAAACTAAAGGTCACAGAGAGGAGTAAAATACATAATAAAAGAAATGTTTTAAAAATTACATCATTTTATGTATTTCGGGATAATAAAATTTGAATACAAGAATAAAGTCTTATTATTATCTCAAATGTTAGATTCGTAGTTTACTGTAACTTTGAACAATTCCATATGATAGTATTATGCGATAAGTGAAAACGTCACATTATTTTCATTCAGATAATCGTAAAATTGATTATATGTTTTGAAAATAGATAAAGATACATATTTATTTTTTTTAGAGAGATATATAATCGGTATAAAATTGTGCGTAATAGATTTCTTCGTATTATTATTTTTTTTATATAATTAAAACGTTTAAAAAGAAATTTGAAAGAAGAAAATTAATAGGCAAGTTGAGGCTCGGTTTACAGAGATTCACTAATGTATAGCATTAACTAACGTATGTTATTTAGTAGTAGAAAATGGAACGTTTAGAATTGAGTTGATTGATGGAGTTCGTTCATTCTATTAAGGGAGTCTAAATTCCTAGTTAGAATGAAAATTGACTTAACGTTTAAAAAGTTATACACTAATAAAATAATTAATAGTTAATAGCTCGTAAAAAAGAAATAATTTATTAATTTGATGTTAAACTTAATCGATTTTTATTATCGATTTGCAATTTTAATATTAATTGTTGCTTTAAATACACGAGTGATGGTTTTTTTTTTTTTGAAAAATACGATATTCCCGGAATTCGAATCTAGTCTCACGGCCCCAATTGCTGACATAACATTGAAGCGATCCCTCCTTCCAATTACACAACTTTTCTCACTGAAACGAGATGTCGTCATTCGCAACGCGCTCGAAATCCGAACGTTTTTCGCATAAGAGAAAGTGAGAATTAAAAAAAAATAAATAAGAGTCGTTTTGTAACGACCGCTACGCCATCCAACCCACCCAGCTGGTTGTTAAGCTGCCATCAACCAGCCATTGGCTAGAAGTGGGTCAGGCTGGTTGCGCCGACTCAGTCGCTTCTGACATAGACCCACTGGGTCGGCTCTATACTTGTAGGTCGTATTAGTTGGTCGCTCACCATTCACGCCATCACCACCAGAAACGGCGTTCGCACTTTCGTTAACGGTATGAAATTAAATCGTTGAAAGTGTGTCTAGTATCTCCTGCGTCATGTACCGATTACATGTTGATAAACCCTCTTGATGATACAACGCGTTTGTCAACAATGATATCTTCAGCGTCTCTCATGGATACTTCTGCATGTTTTTTGCCAGCTACCCCATCGATGTTGTCTGGACCGACTCCTACACCGACGGAGTATCATCACGACACTCCGGACACCAAAGAAGGGATTGAAGAACTTTGTCCCGTTTGTGGCGACACTGTGTCGGGTTATCATTATGGTCTGTTGACGTGTGAATCTTGTAAAGGTTTCTTCAAACGGACAGTGCAGAACAAGAAAGTGTACACGTGTGTCGCAGAAAGGAAATGTCATATAGATAAAAGTCAGAGGAAACGTTGTCCGTTTTGCAGATTTCAGAAATGTTTAGAAGTTGGCATGAAGCTCGAAGGTAAGTTTTCTTTTCTTTAAATTTATATCTGCTTTTGTTATCACGTGTCACCAGAAAGAATAGTTTGATTTTCGTGTAGCTATCCTGACGTGAAATGGCAGGTGGAACCTGCTGGTTTCACAGGTGGTGCACGTGTCATGAGAGAGAGAGAGAGTCCTCCGATATTATTATTTAATTTTCTTAAGTGATCTCGAAGACGTGTAAAAAGTAATTTTTCAGAATAGCTGTCGTATTCGAATGTAAAAGATTTAGATTTTTATCTTTTTTGTTGTATATCGTCTGTTCCTTGAATAAATTATAAAAACTACTGAATCAATAGTCAGTTCTAAAGAAAAGTATTGTCATGGTTGGTTTCGCTTTTCAAAAAATAGAGGACAAGGCTAAATTTTGTCGAGAGTGAAAGTGAAGTTATGCATGAACGTGATATACAAAGGACGATAAGATATTATTAATGCGACTAATTATAAATTCTGTCTCTCCAAGTTTGAAATGAGCTAAACAACTTTACGACAGGTGTGCTTTTCTCAAAAGTATTTTAGAAGTTACCGAATAATCCGTCCCCTTAACGGCAGTTTTGCCAGCAGCGATAACATTGAATTATTTAAGTGGTTTGCGGCCAAATCCTAAGTACTCCAGATGTTTTTGTAGCTAATACCATTAAGTATGATGATATTCGTCCTGCAAATTTCATGTAAGATTTTTATTATTTAATGTTTAGGAATTTCGTATTAATTAATTCTTCTTCGGTTCGACTTCTTAATGAATTAATTTAGGAGAATCTGTTACGTCATCTCGATTTAAACATTCTAAATATTCCGAAATAAATTACGTTAAAAACTAAAAATATCACAATAAATTATGGTGGCATGTTTTAGTCAATATTTTATAAGCTTAAGACTTCGGCTCTTAAATATAAAAATATACAGTAAGAATTAAATTGATTAAAAAAAGAACAATTATAAACATTAGCCATTTGTTTTGAGAGAGATTAGTTTAGATACCACGTGGTTTTTTTCTCTTTTTAAAACGACAGAGACTTTCTCCAATTTTTATCTTGTTCTGGAATGAAAATTGGGTCGACCCCCTGTTTTTTTAACCGGAGGGTCTTTGGTATAGACGTAATTCGTTTATAAAAGAACGGGTGATTCCATTTATCGACGACCAAAAACCCGGTAGATGAGTGACATCGCATCCGGTTTGTTTGTATGTCCGTGACGCGTCGCTTCCCGTTTCTCTCTCTCGCGTGACGTCACAGTTCGCGCATGGCGAATTTGTTCAGTCGATTTCGCTTCCAACGTGATAGTTGTCAGTGGGTTAGTAGGTCTGCGATGATTCACGAAGAATTTACTCAATAGTTTTTACTTTCTTAAAGTAATTTAAGATTGTTCATAACTTAATTTAACATAATACATATGACCGATAAGTTTAGCAAACAATAATAAAGTAATTTCACCATAAAAACGTAATAATAATAATAATGGTGTGTTTTATAACGTTGCCACATGTTTTTGTTTTATAAATCTCTCGACGCAATTTTATGAACTTATGAGGCTAAAGTCAAATCGTCATTTCCGTTAACGCGCCTATACGTAATTGCGTGTGTGATCAGCTGTAAGTCTATATTGATAAACGACAGTTATGTTTGTATTGACGGCGTAATGTAGCCTCATTCCTTGCAAAGTGGGTCAGTGGGTCTTCAGACGAAATTGAAAGTTAGTTTAGGCGATGCTAAATTTAAATTGGGTCCTGGATATGGATGGAATAATTTACTTTCACTTCTTCTAATGCTTTTTTCCCTTTCCTTTCCCCCTTTTTTTAAGTTTAGAATCGTGTCGTACGGCATCTTTTTTTAAGTGTTGAATAGAATAAATTAAGTTTGTAAGTAAGAGATGCCAGGTGGTTTTTTTTTCTATTTATAATGGAAATATCTAATTTGCATGCGGGCTACTTCTTTAAGCGGGACTATATATATATAAATAACATATATGTGAGTATGGTATTTAATTTTACGGAAATGAATTTGTAGAAAGCTGATTATATTTTGAAATGCATAAAATAAGAATGTAATTGTTAGAATACGCTTTACATTCTGGTGTTACGTCTTACTTTCCATCGGTGATCATTTAAAGATACAGCATGAACCTATCTATATGGAAATGTTCCAGTTCGAGAACCCAGACCACACCCATAACTCAGCATCTGACTTTCAAGGCTATCATTTAACCTACTTACCTCGTTTGGAACTGATTTGTAATCAACGGATTCTCAATACAAGTTATTTATTCGAACAAATTAGTTTTTGTTATTCAAAATTTTGAAAAAGTGAAATGATAAAACAACAAGATGGCTGCGTTAGCGGGCCAACTTTTGTACTCGAATCTTCTCGAAAATGTTGATAGAGTAAGCATTCTTTTCCAGTTAATTTCTTATATTTTCAGTGTTTATATTTATTAACGTATGAAATATTTAAAGTACTTTTTAAAAAACTCGAATGAATTGTTCGCCAGTTACAATAGTAAATATAAATCGCATACACTAAATATAAAAGCAAAGATGAACGAAGTTATTCATAATATGCACAAAAATATATATACGTGTGCGTGTACTATGAATGAATTTCGTCGTCTTTGCTTTTGAAAAGGAAACAAAAAAAAATTTAAAAAATGAAAGGTTTTATCCTTGTTTCTATATAATTGTTTCGTGTAAGAAGAAAACAAGATTGAAAAGAAAGGAATCAAGATTAATAAATGAAAAGGAAAAAAATTACTCAGGATTAATTACTAACATGCAATAAAGAGAGGGAGAAATTACCGGATGGCGAAGTAAAAGTGGGTCAAAAGAACAAGTAGGTCTGTGTGCCAATGTCACGTGGTTAGTGGCACGTGACGCGCGAGTGGGAATGCTGATCGATAGCCGTCACGTGATTAGGAGCGAGTTCGTTGCTATCGCAACCGGGAAGATCGAAATCATCTCAATTTTTAAATGGTTTTTTATTAGTATTATTATTATTTAGGTTATACGAAATTTTATTACGCGATCGCCTACCGAATTTGAAAATGATATCTTGTTTAGAATTACTATTTTCCATTTCGATTTATGTAACCGCCGTCATTGCAAAAATAGAATTTGAAAATTTATTCGAATATTTTATAGTTAAAATTTCGAGAAAGAGAGAAAAAAAATTAACTTCGAGCATATTTTTCCTTAAGCGTAAAGAGATTATTAAATATAATTTTTTTTTTAAGTTTTCCTCGTTTTATTAAAACATTATTCGAAATGTTTGAATTTGAGATTGTCTCTACCGACGACAGCGCTGTCTGTCGGCCGTCGATTCAATTACAATTTTGAAAATTTAGTTTTAATTTAAAAAGAAAAGTTTTGAAAAAAAAATAAACAAACATTTTTAATATATGCTTCTGGAATTATAATATCTCGACTTACGATATTTTATTAAAGATTTAACAAAGTTAATGGTATAATTTCTAGCATTTAAAAGCCGCTCTTCTAAGAACAGGACTAGTCTTTTATGTAAATGAACCTACACAAACTGGTCACTTTTCTGCTCGTATGAATAATTATTTTATATTAACGAATAGATTTAAACATTTTATAAACATTGGTCAGTTTTTAAGAAAGGAAAAAACGTGTATAAAATAATTTTGAATTATTTAAAAAAATTTGTACCGAAAACGAATTTATTCGAGGGTTTACTATAGATTTTTATATAATTATATAAAGTTGCAAGCATTTACAGTAATTTAAGTAGCGATTTCATGATATCATTCATTAAATTTGATGTTCGGGAATCGATTTTTACGTTATGTTTTAGTAATATTTAACAATTAAAGGAAGCTGTGCAGTTGTAGCTATCAGTTTAGATTATGAAGATACGAAATCGTTTCACGCTTATAACAAACTGGTGGGAGGTTATTTTTAATAATTAAACGTTCTTTATAGTCGTAGAACTGTCGATTAGATTATAATGGAATAAGCTTGTTGTGTTTTTCTCGTTTATCGAATTAAATGGAAATTTTATTCGATTATTCGCTCTTGCACTAACAAGTAAGTTGCTATTGCAAACAACAATAATAATGCCGTTTGAAGATTTTTGTTAAATATTTTAATGTGACCCGCACTCGGCGTGTAGACTTCAATATAAACTATGTGACCAATTAAAAAATGGCGATCCAGACAGGAAAATTGCGTATGGCCCTCTTTATCGGCCAAACATTAAGCATGCCTTTAATTTTATGTTCTATGTATAAAAAAAAATAAGCGTTTATGTTTATGAAATTTAATTATTTCAATTTGAACTTTAATAGTTTATAAATACTCTTATGATGTAAGCGGTGACATATTTGAAGTATTTAAATTAATGAACAGATTTGTAATTTAACACTTATATGAGATGTTAAAAGTCGTTTAACATTGTTTTTTTTTCCTCAATTTGCTATATTTAAATCTATTTTTAGCAAATTGCACGTATTCTTCGGAGAGAGTAGCAGAATTGACGTCAGTAAACAGTAAGAATTTATGAATTTTAGTTAATACGGAAGATGATGAAATTTAATAACGTGATTTAAAAGATGAAAAGTTTTAGCCTATTGTGTAAATTTTTCCATGGTAGAATGCCAGAATCGAAATGATTGAGATATTTTTACGTGTGTAGCTTTATTAATTTATTGTTTTTGGTGTTTTCAGCTGTACGTGCAGACAGAATGAGGGGTGGAAGGAACAAATTCGGACCAATGTACAAAAGGGACAGAGCTAGGAAATTGCAGCTTCTGCGCCAAAAGCAATTAGCGCGTAACCAATGTCAAGGGGTCCCGGCGACGGAAGGAGGAATGAACAATCCTTTGCCTTCGCATCCTCCTTCATTCACAGCTTCGACAGGACCGGCGGGTGTTACGGCCCCTCAACAACTTTATTCTCCAGAAACCGTCTCTATGAAACAAGAACTTATTCAAATCCCTCACCTGAGTTCGTCTACGAATTCGCCCGAATCTTCTCCTTCACCTCTCTCTGCCATCATCCCTGTCACTACTCTAGGAAGTCACTATAGTGGGCCACAACCGACCAGAATTCATCCACAAGCACCAGTGGTACAAGAACCATCGAAATTAACTTGGGTCACGTCACACGCGCCACAAAACACAACACCGTCGCCTGGTCATGGTGCATCGCCGCCTGTTACTAATGCGGCACCCTCTCCCAAAACTTACCACTACGATGTTCCGTCCGCTGCAAATGTTCCACCTCCTTCGGTATCGTTAATGACAGGAATCGGAAAAATTCCGAATTTAATTCGGGAATTCCAATCCTGCATGGCCGACGATAAGGATTGGCAGAACCAAGTTTATAGTTTATTGCAAAGTCAGAGTTATAATCAGTGTGAAGTGGATCTGTTCGAACTGATGTGCAAAGTGATTGACCAATCGCTGTTCTTCCAAGTGGATTGGGCAAGGAACAGCATATTTTTTAAAGACCTAAAGGTTAGTAAATTTTATTTCTCGTTTACATTCCTAAAACATTTATATATAGCCTATACATATATACGTGCTGTATAAATCAGGATGGGGATGTAATACTAACGTCACTTGTTCCGCCATATCAATCGAGGAAAGCACACATTAGCGGGCATAATTAAGCTTTTATCCTTTAATACTTCCGTAAAACGCGTAGCTCGTGACATTTTTCAAGTGCACATGTTCCTTATTTTCCCTTCCAACACCGGAGTATGACCGAAAATCGTCACAGACGAGCGAATCTCCCACTATAAGGATGTCACAACGTACAGGCGAGTTCCTGTTATTTCATTCATCACTTTTGTTAAGACGGAATTGGTCAGAAAAACAATGGGCGACAAACGTTATAGGGGGAGGAAAACAGAAAAATTATGTGTGTCATGGACGCAAACGGTTCGAAATGGACTTTCAACACCGCTACGTTACCCAATCGCGACAATCTACGATCGCCATCGCTGTGACGTAATGCTTTGGTTACCTAAAAACGATTAACTAACGAAATTTCTTATTTGATTTTGTCTTTACACCGTTTCTCTCGTAGGAGCCACGCGAAATGCGATACATCCAGACGAACAAAGTACAGTATGCGAGAATTCGCAGGAAATAGGGTAATCTATACTTTAAAACGCTACATCACTGTTGGGTGCGAGTAATTTAAATAAAGGTTTTTAAAGCGCCGCTAGTGTTATTGTTTTTTCTTATTCTTGCTGATTCGGTAGCGCTGTAGCATCCCGCGTCTTCGATTACTATGAGAACACCCGCATCCCCAGGAAGAAAGTGACAAGTACAATATAGCCTTGACCTAATTTCAGAATGAGCCACTCTTCCTTCCATGGATGGCGTTCAGCACGATGCGCATCCCACAACAGTTGGTTATACATCAGGATTATATCTATGTGTATTCTTAGTAATTTCCAAGGGGGGGGGGGAAAGCAACACGCACACTTGGTCGATCATGTGTTTATCTGTGCGTTAATTTAAAAAGCGGATGTAGGCTTTGTTAGCCGCGTTAGCAGTGTACAATATTTTGTAATAAGATTAATGGGAACAAAAATATTCAAATTAAAAAAAGAAATGATGATGATAATCACACATAATTCTGGACATGCGCGTGAGAGAACGAAATTTAACCCATTCTCTTATTGCTTTCTCTCTGTGTATCTCCCCATTTTGACGTCACGAAAACATTCCCTTGACCCAGAAATGCATTTCTTAACTTGACATGGGTTGTTAAATCGTAGGTTAATTATGTAAGGTTTTTCTAATTTCAAAATGCATTTTACTCTTTCTCACTCGGTTTTTTTAGAATTGCAGTTTAGGGGGATTGGGAAGTGATTAGGACCGAAATTCTCCGGCGGTCTATTCTTTTCCTTTTGGGGTTTCTCACGTATGTAAGATTTCATTAGTCCGTGTAACCCGAAACTCAACTGATTGATTTTATGCGTTATGCGAATCTAAACTTGCAACTATATTAGTAAATGTTGAATATTTTGTTTCGAAATTATAGAAACTATAATTATAACAGAAGCACTTAATCTATTATATTTGCCCTTCGGCCCACTATCTCGTGCAATGCCGATTGCTCACGTGTTCGGCAGAATCCGTTGGGTTGACGAAAACCAAAACCCTTAATTGTTAGATGTTACGTAAGATGCAGGTTTCAGTTTTTTTTAGCGAAATCGTCAAAATAGTATTCTTTTTAGCGTATCGTGACGCATAATTACAAGTTACATAGGAGGCCCTGTTGCAGCGGTATTGTTGGCACTTTGCCAGCATTTCAGTTCACGTGTATTTAGAAAGTAGGTCAATGGGGAAAAGGCAACCTTTGGACAGTCCAGATGCTTAGTTTTGTTTCCTTTCAGTTTTATCATCACATCCCTTCCGAATTAATTCATTTTGCTTCGGATATTAACGTAAAAAAAAGTTCGTCAATTTATCGGTGTGTTTCTCCTAACCTCATTCGAGTTTACTCCTAATTTCTAGTAGCACGAAATTCTCTTACGCTCGGATAACGGTCGGGATTATCTCCATTTTTTTCCCGTTTATAAAATGATAAATAATATATTTAGTGATTTAAATCACAAGATACCGCGTGTTCAAGGCGACTGTATACTTTATTAAGTATCTTTCTCTAGGATCAAATGTCCAAAGCTGTCAAGATGTGAAAAATTAAATAGTCAAATTTATCGTATGGATGAGGTTTTATATATATATATATTATATTTCTGAATTTATGCTGATTTAATTGCCCACTTTTGACTCGAAGATCGCTTCGTTTTGCTTTATGCGATGGCTTCTCTGTATTTTGTTTACATTACAATTACATCGTACTCGGTGCTATGGTCGGTCGTGTGATGTTCACAATTTCGTTTCTGTCGTCGGTGGATCATTGTTCGATACTTTTACTGATATTTCCAGGTAGATCTGCGGTTCGTTCGCCAATAGCAAAAGTGGCAAATGTCCAGGAAACTTGTCAGTCAGACAGATAATAGCGATGGCTGAAGGAGATTGCGAAAGAGTGAAAAGAGAGGGGAAAAAACCTGTTTTTTAACTAAAGCTATAGATCCATTCACGCAAAGTTTCTACCTATACCTCTCATAGTTTAGTCTGGCGTGGTTTTAAATGGGTGTGCTTAAGGGGTTAGAATTAAGAGTCGCGAGGGGCTCGGTTCTGGAAGAATAAGCCGGGTGGCAAATTCCGGTGTGGGATCCGTCATAATAAGACGTCGGTTCCGACGGGAGTAGGTTTCGTTTCCTCCGAGAACGGTCACTTCCGGGAGAGGTCCAATTTCGATAATCCGTAAAAAGTGCGGTATGGCTAACCATGACACCAATACCCGGTTTGGAAACGGGAAAAAGGAGCGGATTGCTTGCCGATAGTTTCCTCCTCCGTATTACATATCTTATAGAAGGGTGGTTCCCCATTTCGGTGGCCGGCGGTGTCAAATCGACACCTGGGACCAAAAGAGTTGCTCGGTCTCCTCCCGTTTCACCTTGACCTCCTTCGTCGCCCACTTAAAGCTTTAATTGTCTCGTAAACTCGTTTACGCATTTTCCGACACGATTGTTTTATTTTTTTTCCCCTCGCATTGACCATAACCAAAACCATTTCATCTTCGTAACGTGCAAAACGCGCGCGTAACCTGTTGCTAGGCAATTTCGCATATTTGTTACGTCACAACTCCGCCATTTTCAACTGTTGAAAGGCGGGAAAAAGTTTCTCCGAGCTTTTCGTCGCTGGGCACATTGCCAACCACGTCATCCACTTAACCAAGTCGTAACCGTCGGATGAAGGGTTGGCTGCATGCCAGTGTACGGGTACGTATACGGGTGGACCGTAGTGTCGGAATCCTTCCAGTTTCCTCCAAAAAAAAAAAAGTCGGAGTGAGAAAAAATGTAAATCGAGAACAATTTAGGACTTGCACCTCCCCACCGAAGTATCCAAAAAATGTTTTATAAATTGCGTCTGACCCACTTTCCTTTTATCAGATGTTACCGAATCTTCACAAAATCTAATCCACTAGTTCTATTTTCCTTTTGCCAACTTCGCTTAATTCCTCACAAAATTAACACATTTCCTTGCCGATTATTTGGTCAATGCCCAAAGCTCTAATAAATTAACTACATTGTGGAAATTGCGGCTCATATAACACGTCGTCGACTTTGGCTTAAACGATTTTAAATGGAAACCATTTTTGTCAAAGCGAAACGAAGATCGATAATTCGAATAGAATTTATCGAAACGAAGAAATAATAAAAATAATTATTTTTTAAAAATTATTATTATTTCGTTTTATTTTTCGCTGGTGTACGTGTAGATTTTATATATACCCCAGGCGAACAACTGAACACGGAGCTCGTTTTAAAAACGGTAGGTTTCCACTTGACTGACGACGTTTTCTCTCCCCCTCCCTAAACAACCCTTACCCACCCTGCGCTGTTAGACTAGGCTGGCATTTCGCACTAACTTATCCTCCGGGTATATTCACCAACACGAAGCCACTTTCACTGAAGCTGGCGCCGGAAAGTAGGTCAGTAGGACAGAAATCGGCGAGGCCACCTTCTCACGTGACTGCCTGCGGGTGTAGCGACATTGCCAATCGTTCTACTCCCGCCATCTACCGGAGTCATCGCAAATTATTAATCAATAGAATGAAATGAAAATCGTATTATTATTTTATTTTTCATTTCATTTCTAATTTCGCTTTCATTTTTTATGGCTCGTCTTACGGAAAAAAATTAGTAAATTTTTACTTTATTTAATTCGTGTTATGGCGAGAATGTTGTTGTTGTTGTTGTTGTTACTTAATGCCCGTTTCATTCGTATTTTTTATTTTTTCCGAGCCGGAGAATGGTCTTTTTTCTCGATAGACTGTAATAAATCTAATAGCCAGCATAGGAAGTTATTAGACTCGCCCCACTCACGTGACCCGTACTATATACTTCCTCTTCTCTTTACGAACTTTATTGTTCTTGGATAACTTTTTAACTCGATTGTTTTTTTAAATTGGTTTCAATAACAGAATTTCTGTTTAGAGAGCCAATCTCTTGACCTACATATAAGCTCTTTTGCGGTAGAAGCATTTTTGGAATTTATATAAATCGTTAATGAAGTCGAAAGCGTGTATTTTATATTTTAATATTTTAAAGTAAAAAAATTGCTAGTTTTAAAATATTTAAAGTCTTTCCGAAATTTTAATCAGCCATTGCCTTTTTAAAATTTTAAAATTGGAATTTTTAAAATGCGATTTAATCTTCAATATCCGCGTAAAAGATAAATAAATAAGTAAATATTTTCTTTTTTTTCTCTCTCTCTCTCTCTCTCTCTCTCGTCCATTTGATTAAATATTTCTCGATTAAATTACGGAAGTGTGTAATAAATATAAAAGTTCGATTTTTTTCTTCCCTTCTGTGAACTGTCGGATTAAATTTTTAATAATTTCCGGAAATTTATGGCCGTCGTCGTCTCTTCTAGTCGAGGAAGACCTTATTTTAATACATTTTAAAATGTTAATAACGGTTAAAATACCGAAATGAATTTGTAAATTTCCACGCCACGTGAATAAATACAAACTCCACTTATCTGTTAACGAGTTAATAAACTATCTCGACTTCATTTGTTAATTTAATAATAACTTAATTATGTATAATTGTTAGTTCGAACATTTAAAGTTTGTTTTTCTTTCTGCCAGGTTGACGACCAAATGAAATTATTACAACATGCATGGAGCGACATGTTGATCTTGGACCATCTTCATCAGAGACTCCATAACGGTTTGCCAGATGAAACTACTTTGCCAAACGGACAGAAATTTGATATGTTATGCCTAGCGTTATTAGGATTACCGGCAATGGCTGACCAGTTGCATCGTGTAGCTACTCGTCTTCAAACTTTAAAATTCGATCCTCTAGATTATATATGCCTCAAGTTCATTGTTCTGCTCAATCCAGGTATGGCATCTTAGATTATCGTCATCGTGTGTTTTTTATATAATTTCTTATTTAAATGGTTTCGTGTATGAGTACACGTTTGGTTAACATCAACCCTTAAAATAATAATCATACAATGGACTTTTTCAGAATTGACATTAATAATAAATTCGTTTAAAGTGGTAGGCGAAATTAAAGTTGTTTCCATTAACAACGGTTTTTCGATGATAATTTTGTAGTGTTATGAAACATAATATGATACTATTGAAGAAATACAGAATAAAGATCAGTAAACAATTGTATTATCATCATCATCATCATCATCTGATCCAAATAACTTTGTAGTTGACTGATACTTTTTTGAAATCAAAGGTATCGAATTTTATGAATTACCGAATGGTTACTTTTTTTAATATTGGCCGACCTTTATTCTGTTATAGATTTACCACTGTAACCAGGTGTTAGGTAAGATATTAAGGTAGAAAAATGTGAAAAAATGTACAGCACTAGTAGCAACAATAAAATGACTGCATTTGTATTTGGATTGAATTTTTAGCCGAAATCTGGACTGATATTTTAAAATTAATGTATAAAAAAAAAAGAGAGAAAATTCATATAAAATAAAAGTTGGATAATTGCAGTCAATTAAAAAAAGGGTTAATGTTTAATCTATGTGTAGTATGTAAGTATAACTGAAACATTGACTTGGGAAGCGTTCAAATTCAATTTACTAAAATTTCTAAAGCTCTGAAGAAAATTGTGTAACAGGAAGAACGTCTCAGAATTTAAAGGAGTCTGGAATAAAATTTAGGCGCATGTTTCCCCATTCAATGTCGCTGCTTGTTTTAATATCTAAATTTGTTTGTGGTAATAGTTACTCTCTGCATATTGTTCCGAGCGCAGAAATCCGGGGGCTGTCAAACATGAAGCTTGTCCACGAAGCTTACGAACAAACCCAGCAGGCGTTATTGGAGTACACCATGAACTGTTATCCACAAGTGACGGTTAGTATTATAGTAACGTATGTTTACGATTACGATTGTTACTACCTTACACCGTTGATTTTTTTTTTTACATTGATAGGAGAAGTTTAATCAACTGATGCAGGTATTACCGGAGATCAAAGTGATCAGCATGAGAGGTGAGGAATATTTGTATTACAAACACATAAACAGCAGTATTCCGGCACAGACACTACTCATGGAAATGTTACACGCTAAGAAGAAATGACAACAGACACCTGTACTAACAGAAGAACTTTAAAGAAAAACGGTGAAAGCAACCATAATTATCCGAAACCAGACATCTTAGGCTGCACGAAGGGATTCAACGTAGTACCTCTGTCTACAAAGAGGGAACCTGTGAGCTCCCAATGCAAAACACTGCCGTATATATATAAATATATATATATATAAATTGTACACCATGTACTATTGCCAGCATTGATTCTTATTTTCCTTTTTTTTTCTTTTCCCATAAAGGCACTTTTCATTATTAGTTTTTCTTCAGTTCATATTTGTGATTATATTTGTTTGTACTGCCAAAATTGACACGGGTCTGTTCGTCAGTATATTCTGTACAGATATAGATAGAATGGAAAAAGATAAAGATGATAAGATATTAAAAAAACTCATACGACTCAGGGAATACGTCAAGCACAGCCACTCAAAAACAGCAAAAAAATAATAAATAATAATAATAATAAACTTTTTAAAGAGAGTATTCGAAATGAGCGGGTTGGAGTTTTAACCCATGTGTCAGGCAGTCCAAACTATAGATTTTTAGATTTAAATAATTATATATTATAAATATTATTATATTTTTTCGTTGTGTATACCGTTACAACAGAGATTCAATTGAAAACTGTTCTGTTCTTTTATTTTATTTTTTATAGCCAGGCCAAAATTTTAAGTCTGTTTCGATACTTATTTTCTGCTCTGCAACCTCTGGGTTAATTTTAAAAAAATTAATAATGATGATGATAATAAAAGTCTGTATGGTGTTCGTCGTGAAATTTTAACCCCCTTCTACTTATATACATGTGCTGGTGTAGGCTTCTGTCGCCGCCTCTGTACATAGATGTTGTAGTTAGTTGGTTGCGGGACACGTGTCAACGTAACATATATTTGGACACCACGCTCTCGGACTCGACAGAAAATGGTCTAGTGTTGAAAGTATAGATATATTTTCTACGATATACACGTGACATTATATTAAAAAAAACAAACGGCTTAGGAAGCACCATTATAAAAAGAGGAAAAATCATAATACTAATAATTCTTGTATATAGTTTTGACAGAAGTACAAATTCACTTCTCAGCTGTTGTATTTTGTGAATTGTTAATGGAGAGGTTACCTGTTAAGAGTTGTTTATAGTAAAAAAAAAAAAGGTGGTATATATATATATATTATATATATATTATATATTTTTTGATTGTAACGCTGATCTGGAAAGTGTGTGTGCCTTAATATACCAATAGAGATGCGTTTGTGAATAATCACTTATACATACTAATCGTTGTGTTTTTAAAATTATGATAAAATGAATTTGTTAAAATTATTATTAAGAAATCTTTTAATTTTGAAGCTATTTTACTGTATGTATAAATGTTTATTCACCACGTAATTTATTGAGGAATGTCTCATGAGCACAAACATACCATACATACATGGAAAACCCCCTAAAAGTTATTAATGGGCTGTTATCAGCATGAAAAATGGTGTCCGATTTAGCGATGTGTCCATCTTGTCATTGTCATCACACATTTTTTTTTCCATTATTATGTTTATCATCATGGAAATGGAGGGTGATGGACCAAAAACAACTGTTCACGAGATAAAAAAAAAATGGGGAAATCAAAAAAATTAATACATACATTTTTTAAAAAAGGGATAACTCGGGGAGAAATAAAATCAAAATTATTACTAAAGAATAAAGTTATAAGATTTTTATGCCCTTTGTCAAATTTTGAACTCGAGTGATAGTCGCACACAACAGAGTTCTTCAGGTGCCTTCCTATCTACCATTGTGTTTTGTTGATTGTTATTCCCTGAATGGTGATACATCTTTGAATGTGGAGGGCCACTGAATTAGAAAAAAAATGTTAAAAAAAATATATATAGAGATTTTTATGGTGTACAAAATAGAGATCATGTGGGAAAATAGCTGATAATGTAAGTTTCATNCCTCAAAGTAATCAATGTTAGAAAGTAATTATACCAGTAATTACTGAACATTTCAAAAACTTATTTTTAATGGAAATTATATATTCTAGATAATTCTATAATGATTAATTTCTTACGTACGCGAATATGAAACATGATATTTCAACAGGAACATATTTAAAACGTTACACTTCCTGTTAAAGTTGGGTGTGCGATTTAAAACCTTGATTAAATTACAAATGGATGCTGAAGTTAATCTGGCATTTATGATTAATATATAGCCTTGTGTTATTTAAAACATAAAAATATATAAAATTAATTGTATATTATATAAGATGCTACATTGATTTACAACTATAATAAATGATTAAATGTTATCATGATGATGATGATGATGATAACATGATGTAATGAATTAAAGTATACACATAAACTTATTTACTTTTTAATTCACATTTTATTATATTCACAAATCTTTAATTAGTTGTTGTTAATGCGAAGGAAATTACAGTTTAGTTTGTTTCCTATTATTCAAGTTAAATGTCAAAAAAAAAAAAAAAATAGTAATATTTATTGTTTTGACGTTTAAAATATGAAGGTTTTTTTTCAGCTAGTTAATTTTTAACANGCCTAAAATATTTATAATAATAATAACGTAAATTCTATGTATTTATTGTGATTTTAAAATATGGTAAACTTTTAAAGCCGAATTATTTCAGTTTCGCATTGAGTTTTTGACAATGTGACACGTTTTCTTACAAAACATTAAAGAATTTTTGTCAATTGAAGTTGTCAGTAATGAACAATGAGTTTAAACACGATAGGAAGAAAACTCTAATATTTAAATATCAATTTTTAACTCAATGGATTTGATTGTTTGACAGGAAGAGACGGTCGCACATGTTTTTGCACATGTCTCCATTAACAGACACTGGCTCCTCCTGTTGGAAATTTTTGATACACTTTTACGCCACCACGCGGACGGGGTGACAGATTCTATTTATGTAATAAATTACATTTTTTTTTTATTTATTAATCGTGCGAGTTTAAAGTTTTATTATTATTATTTTAATAATTATTTTTCTATTCTGAAAATAAGATTTCCGGAATTTTTAATAATTAAAAACCATGCAGCTACGTATTTTCGTTTTCCCTCCTCGGGCGGCTATGAATTCGCGGAATGAGAAAATGATTTATGTCGTGTTGCCAGAAATAAAATTTGGCTTTTGGAATTTAACAGAAGTAATGCGGCAGCGTGTTGCGAAATAATTTCCGCTTTAAAAAAAAAAAGAAAACGAGGAAAATTGTGAAAACATTTATTTATAATAATGACAAAATACAAAACCGGACAGCTGGCAACCGTGTATCGGCACCTTTCGTCAATGGCGGCTATTATAAAATTAAAATAGCCCAATTTTCTCAAATAATTTTGTAATTTAATATGAAATTGTTCTATTGTATTTTGTGTAATATATGGTATTTATATATGTGTATGTACAAAAATTGATTTGTCGTAATGTTCCATATATAAATTAGAATTTTTGCAACATTGCTCTGTAAAAGTCGTTATTTCATTAAAACATTTTATTTTCGTAACGTAATAGGAAAATCGTTATTGAATCGAAAATAATCTTCCAAAAGAAAAATTTTTAGTTATAATTTAAAACATTTCAGTAAATACGTAGGCGTTACATATAATAAAAGAAACAGTGCAATGTTCATAATTTTAATCAGCATTTATTCGGAAAAACGGTTCCCGTCGTCACATTATCTAAATAAAGATTTAGATGGCACGCGGTAAACCTAAATGGAGAAATTCATTAATTTATTTACTAAAAGATAATTTAGAAATATACGAACAAATACTTACAAAGTTTTACTTGGTTTAGTAATGATGATATTATCGATTATCCAATTTTCGTGGCCCTTTCTAAAATATCCACTAAATGTTTTATAGGTAACAATTACTTTTAATATGTCTTCCATTTTTGGAGACGAATTTACTCTCTTAGCAACGGCATTTCCGGGAATTAAAATTCCTCTTTTACTGAAAAACAATAAAATTATAAGTGTATACTGTACTCGTAAGTCATATCTGTAAATACAGTCGACCCCCTATAACACAGCCCGGCTCACGTATTTGTAAAATTTAAGTGACTCGTACAACATGGAATTCATATAAAACGGAATTATCAACAATGTTATAGGGGGTCGACTGTACTAAACTTATAACTGAGCAAATTTTTATTAAAAAGTTCAAAATCTTCGTAAGATGCTTACGTGTAGTGTGTAGATAAATTACAATATATTATTTTATATAGGCTAAATAAATAGAGGATTATAAACTTACTCTGTTAATTGGTAAGTTTCATTATATCCACTCTTTGTTGTTAAAGTTATTTCAATTTGTCCTAACGTCGCTTCTTGCTCTGAGGAAAATTGTACAGCTATCAAAATAGGAAAAGCTAAAAAAATACAAAACGAAATATATTAATCATTAGAGAGAGAGAGAGATTTTGATTTATTAAATCTTAGAAATGAACTTGTAAATTTTGAGAAATTATTCAGATTATGCTTTTAAAATACAATGAAATTCTTGTTCTTGAATAAATAAATACATTATAATTCGAGGTATTTTAAATATACTTGGGCAATTTAATCCCAAAGGGAAGATATCTTTCTTCTTTAAACATATGGGAAGTAATACATTTGATACTTCTGTCCTGTTATTAGTCGAAACTAAAAAAAACGTCCTTGAGTATAAACTCATCCGGCATATTGCAATATCAGATACGCCGTGTTTACATTAATGATATTAATTATTTTTTAATATTATTTTATCGTATAAACAATATAGAAATTAAAACTTACTACAGAACGGATGATCTTCATTGGTTGGCGTGTAATATACTCCATTACCCTCTACGTTGTATCCCAATCTTCCACAAGTTCCATTAGGACATAAGAAACATTTTTCTTCAACGTAATGATCGTAACTTTCACACGGAAACGATATAAAAACGCAGTCGTCATTAAGAATAGATTCAATGAATAAATAAACAGCTCGTTTGTGATGACATTCACTTTCTTTCTCCCCGGCTAAAAAAAAAGGCAATAATTTTTAAAATATAAATACCATTTAGTCTGTAGGACGCGTTTATTTCCATATTTATTGTATTTATAAATGGGAACGACCCTTTACTTACTAAAAATGTCCTTCAAGAAACCAACAATGTTGTTGTGTCTACAACCGGGTTGAACTTTCCCGCCATTAGGATAAAAGTCCACGTGTCCGACTGGCGTTTTCATCCCAAGTCCAGCGTATAAACGATCGTTAGCATTTGTATGGATAGCATCAACAAATTCGGCGTCGCTTTTATCTACGTGTACTTCGGGGCCATAACCTTCGTAAAGTGGAGCAGCTGGATCTAGAGCTATAAAAATAATACGAAATATATTTACTAATGCAATTTTAATACAATATTTTATTATTTTGTTTTACCTGTGATTCTCGCAATCTTTCCAGAAAACATCTTTTGTACACTTTTTCCTAAAAATCCTACTACTTGAGCTCCCATACTAAAACCAATCGCGTGCATCTGGTTCCAATTTACTTTAAAATATAATTGGATTTGGTTCAAAAGTACAGCGATTTGTCTACCGACCAATTCGCTGTTGGGAACGGCGGATAAATAATTAGGTCCTGCAGCACCTTTGCTCCAATCAATAACAATAACTTGAACATCTCCCTATAAAAATGTACATATTGCACGAGTAGATTAGTCAAAAACAATTACTTGATAAATAATTTATCTTTAATACCTTTTTTAAGAAGGCATTCTTCATAGACTGAACCCAATTTAAGCTCGATGAACCTCCGAAACCGTGGCAAATTACTTTAATTGGTTTTTCCTGTTTTAAATGACTTTCGTATAAAGTATGGATATCTTTATAATCAATGTAATCTGGTGTTTTAGGATTTTCGCGTGTATAAAGTAGAAATTCTGTTTGTATCTCTTCTGGATTAGCTGGTACGGACCATATGTGTGAAAATGTACCATTGCTTTCAAAACAACCGACATAATCGTAACAAACTGTCACAGTTGTAATTTTTATGCCATAATTCAAATTCTTAACAATTTCTTCCGACTGTAGCGCATATTTGTATATGGAGCCATCAGAGTGTTCGCTACTCGCTATTGAAATCGTGCAGAGAACAAAAACTATACAAATAATGAAAATATTAATTATCTAAATTTGATTTCTAAACATTAATTTTATCAATTTAATTTATTATTAAAATCATACCAATAAAATACACGTGACATCTCTTCTCCATTTTTCTTTTTAAAACCTTCGTATTCCACTTTGTAAAAGAAAGTTCTTTTTTAAAATATACCTTTTTAACTCTAAATTGTGATATGATAAGAAAGTAAACAGACGTCACTTTTATTTTTTCCTGTAGTGATCTGTACATATGTTACGAGATAATACTAACTTTTGCAGATGGTAAATATACTTATCGGTCTGTTACGTAAATTGTCTTTTTTGTTATCATTTTTTAATACAGTATTTTTGAATTACGTCCACTTTGATTAAAAATTGTTTACTTTATCTTCTCCATTTTTACGAATCTAAACAAAAGTAAGAATTCTGTGTAAAAAATTCCGATATAATTTGATGTTTTCTATTATTCAGATGTTCAAGCCGCCTTCCATACTAAAGGGTCCGGATTCGTATTCGATTTGTATTCCAATAATTTTTATTATTGATTTTTATTCCTTCGTAATTCGGATTAGAACGTCGTTCTCGCGTTGCCAGATCTGGGACTTTCGTTCCATTTCTAGGACTTTTTCGAATAGTACGGGACTTTGGAACCTAACGTTAGGAATCTAGGACTTTTTAGTAGTGCAATTACATTAATACGTGCGTAACAAATTCGAATATCATAGAGTAAAAGATTATTCGCAAATCTTTTATGTACATGGTCCCCACATGGTAATGATTGACCAGACTCTAGTCAGGGGGCCCGGGTTCGTGAGGGCCCGGAATGAAGATGGTCAGTTTGTATTCTTCGCTTTGCTTGGATTTTCTTGTGGAATATTGGAATATTTAATTCTTGACATAGTTTAATTAATATTCTAAGCTACTATTATTATTAACTTAATATAACAATCACAAAAGTATAAAAATTACCAGTAAAAAACCCCCCAATTGGAATTCTGAGTGCGAAATACGATAAAAATCTTCAGGATTTATTTGCCAATATTAGTCTCGCAATTAATTAAGTTGTTTTGTACAGTGCCAATAACTGTTTTTTCGGCCGAGAGGTCTTTCAGTAAACTGGCAAATTCACTGAAGACGTGGCAAAGAAACTCAACTGGTCGGGAGCCACTAAATAACCAAGCAATTTTGTGCATTGAAAATGATTTAGCTAAACAAACAAATTTCAGTGACGTGATCGAAAAATTTACTTCAGCAAAAACCGGAAAATTTACTGCGAAATAATTTAATCGATAGTTTCTTGGGTTTTGTCTTGTTGATGTGCCAATTTCTGTCATTCTTTCAGTTCTTGTGTTGGTTCATATTTTGTTTTCGTTTTTAATGTCGTGTTTGTCATTGTAAAATTTGTCGGTGTAATTCCTCTATTGTCTATAATAAATCTAAGCTACGGTTTTGTAAATGCGTACTTAATTTGTGAATGAAAATAATATTTTTTGTCATTTAGCTGCCTTATCATTTCCCAAAGCGGCCGTGGGAGTCGAGTGGTTACCATCTGAACTTACCATTCTGAAGAAAATGATTTAATTTATTGCAATAATAATACAGTGCTGTGATGGATGCACTTGATCATAAACATAATACCACAAAATGGAGACTTTTCATTGATACGTCTAAGATTAGTCTTAAGGCTGCGCTTTTCCATAATGGAAACAAATTTCCTTTTGTGCCATTAGTTTATTCAACTGAATGAAAGAAATCTATGAAAATATGAAACTCTTACTTGAAAAAATTCATTATCACAAGTACAGTTGGATCATATGTTATGATTAAAAGTCATTGCATTATTAATGGCTATACTAAATTTTGTTGTTTCTTGTGTGAATGGAACAGCAGAGACAAGAAAAATCATTACGTCAAGAAGGAATGGCCAAAGCGTGAAATGTTTATTCCTGGCCAGAAAAATATCATTCATGCCCCATCAATCAATGCTGACCTGATTCTTCTACCTACACTTCGTATAAAGTTAGGACTTTTCAAAAACTTTGTCAAGCAATGAATGTAAACAATGCTGGATTTCATTATTTAAAGGAAAAATTTCCTCGTATAAGTGATGCTAAATCAAAAGCTGGAATTTTCATGGGTCCACAAATAAGACTTTCATTAAAGATGATAAATTTGAAAGCTTGTTAAGCGCAGTTGAAAAATCAGCATGGAAATTATTAAAAGATGTTGCACAAAATTTCTTGGATAATCACAAAGCTCCAAATTACTGCACAATTTTGAATGGGCTCTTACAATCTTACAAAGATATGAGATGTAATATGTCCCTCAGAATGCATTTCTTGGATTTCTTCCCTGACAATTTAGGTGCTGTCAGTGACGAACATGGGGAGCGTTTCCATCAAGACGTCGCTATAGTGGAAAAGAGGTATTAGGGCCAGTGGAATTCGATAATGCTTGCCGATTGCTGTTGGATACTCAAGAGGGATTTTCCAAATGCCAAACATAGAAGCCATCTTGAATATCTCGCCATTTTTGACAAGATAAATAAATATGTATGTTGTCTAAATAAATATACAGTATTTTACATTATTTAAACTGGCTATTACAAAAAAAAACAAAAAACAGACTTGATGGAGAAAAACTGTTTATATATTTGAAAACATCATAAAAAATTCTATTAGGATCAGACATTTTCATTTGTGTGCAAAAAAAAAAAAACTTTTATTTTGTTCCCCAGTGTTATTTAGACAATGGTAAGGTGTACGCAAATATATTTTGCAATCTAAATAAAGATATTATAAAACAAAATTCACACAACGGATTATTCAGCATGGCCAGCCCGTCCTGGCGAGGTGCGAACCCACGACCGAACTTCCAAGATTCAAAAAGGAGAACCGCTCGGCCACTGGTAGGCCAAGAAATTAATGCATTGGCATAATTGAACAAATACACAATTTATTCAATACCCTTAAGAGACACGTTGTCCTTGTGCATAATATTGATAAACATATACCGAATACTAAAAGACAAAAACTTTGCCAAGTTTACCCGACTAGGCGAATGGAACGTCATGAAACTATAGTGACCATGGTGAAATTATATGATGCGGTGATTCAGTTTTGAAATAATGGAACAAGTCATTTCTTGAAAAGACAAAGATTCGTCCTCTAAGGCGAAACTTTGAAGTTTTCGGGTTTTCTCCTCGTCTGTAACGCCTGAATAGAGGCTAGTTAGGGTGCGATTATGCAGACGCGAGCGAGAAGAGGTGATGACGTTTCACGCTCTCCGTTTCTCGCTCTCCGTTTCTCGCTCTCGTCTGTGTGGTCGTAATAAACAGAGAGAGTGAAACGTCATCACCTCTTCTTCTGCCACATATTCTCGTTCGCTCGAGTATGCATAATCCCATCCTTACTCTTAAACAGTCTTTCCGGAAGGCATCCTCCTAGGCAGATCGTCCAAGTGTTGCGTTGCCATAACTAAACAAACAAAAGTAACCCCGATTGGATTTCAAAGATTATGATCAGCTTATCTATATTCTTCAGCTTCGGTAATTAACGGTAAGCCATAAATCTCCTATGCCTTATTGCAATCGATACGTATTTAAATAAATGTACTTAAACAAAATTGTTAAAACCGATAATTGCTTGGCGGCCAACCTAGCAATTATTGAATTGTTAAATTCGGTGTGCGGATCAGCGATGCTGCTGAAGCGATACAATTGCTAGTGAAGGTCTTTTAACAATGCACGCTGTAAATCTAAAATGGTGGATGTCGGAGCATCTATTAGAATGTTTCGCGAATTATTAATTCCAAACATTTTAAAAGAATTGATTTCTGTGATGTTTTGGATACAAAATTAATGATTTAAATTTAGTGTATGCAGTAGAGGTGGGTAATCTCGGTCGGAACTACGAGGAACAATTCCACACCGAGTATCGAGACAGTTCCGGTTGGAACTACTAACGCATTCTTCATTCAGTACTTTCACAAATACGGTTTTCCACGGAACGATGAATTCTTTATCTGAATTTTAACTCGAACAATGAAAATGTTCCACGGATTTTTAGGTATAATCAAATTAGTTTAGAGTATTTTAAATTTACACAGCTATTTTAAAAATGTATATTTTTATTAGAGTTCGTAATTATTTGTTTTATTAGTAACCAACAGATATATTCGGCATTCGGTTATTTTAGCTTACAATTGTTATGTTTATCGCGAAAAATTGATGAGATCAAATTATGAGAAGAGTGGTGTGTCCGGATATCACGATATTCTATATTTTCCTCCTAGTCCCAGAGACTAAGCCTGCAAAATTACATGCAGATCGGACAAAGGGTTCAGGAGTTAATAAGGCGGGATGAAATCAGGGGAAGGATAAGGTATCCAGGTTTCGTGGTAGTATATATTTTCCTCAGATTCTGAGTTAAACATGAATAATTTGGAGCAGATCGACCAAAAAACAAAGAATAGAGAGACAAGCATTTTATATGTTGTATAAAACAGACGAGGGGCTGTCTAGTCCAAGAGACTAAGCAACTCCGACGTTACGTAATGATTCCGAGGAACCGTCTAGTCCAATTGTTTCGATGCTGTCTAGCTTAACGATTGGAACCGTTCCGTCGGAACAGTCCGCACTCGAATCAGTTCCAATAGTTCCATCGGTGAAACTGGATTTTTCACCTCTAGTATGCAGTTTTCTTCCTGCAACATAAAGTAGATAATTAAACATTTTCAATATAAGTTTTGTCAAATCTGATTTTCTTTTACTAATGGGTATTTTAAAAGAAAAATAGGTACAAACAGAATATCCATTCATGGTGATCAATGCCTTATAGTCATCCACTGGAAGACGGCCGGATGGCCGAGCGGTCAAGGTGGCAGTCCACCGCTCTGGGGAACCCGGGATCGAACGGGTCTCCCAGTGCGAGTCCTCTTTCCGCCCGGGTGGAAAAATCCTCAGGAATTTTTCGGGGGTTTATCCGACCGGATATGTTGGTCTCCGTCCCTTACCATTCGGTCGCCCCATTGTGGGCCTGGTCGAAACCATAATGGGCTTGCTAAAAGAGGCCCTCTTATTGCTCACAGGGCGGAAAGAGTTAATTAATTTAAAAAGTCATCCACGGAAAGTACTAACGACTGCTAGATATTTTGCTAAATTATATAATACTTTTAAAGACTGCTCTAAAGAAAAGAATAAATATTATAATGTTAGGTTTTTATTGCATTTACCGGTTGCATATAAGCCCAGAAAATTACTATATTCACTTAAGCAAGCATGTGGTACACCATAATTTTCTACAAAGTAAAGCCACTTGTTGTCACTAGTGCTTCTATTATGGCCACATTTTTTATTTCATTATTTTGAACTTCCCGCCACGAATTTTACACATCACTGTTTGACAACTGACACATCAGTGACATTTTTAACCTATCGAAACTCGTGTGTCTCGCGGCCACACGTGTGTGTTTTAACCGATCGCTGGAGTTGGTAGGTTGTTGGCTGTAGATATGAGTGTTTTAAACGTTTTTTGACGTTTAAAACACACATAACAATGGACATGCACGTACCCCTGCTGCACCTGCGAGTTTTAAACTTCTTTAGACAGAACATTAGAAGCATGTCACCACATGTGTTATTGTGTCTATCTCTTTGAAGATTTTATCATAATTTTCTGTTTACTTATAATGTGAAAATAATATAAAAAAACGTTATTTTATAAATATTACTTGACATTGCAAAATAAGAATAATTTAAATGGCAAACTACGCGATAGCGTGCAAATAAAAAGCATTTACTAATAGACATAAAAAATTGAGTAAAAATACAAGGATTTTACGAGAAATGACTAGAAAGCAATTTTCCATTTGAATGATAATTTTCGAGAAAAACTCAATCAAGTAGAAATAACAATTTGAAAATAGAATCGTTTTCTGCCTAAATTCACTCGTTTATGGAACTGAACATAAATACTACTTTGCCAACTTCCTTTTTTATTTTTTATTTTAACCATACGATTCTATTCAAATCTCATATTTTTGACCAAATATTAGTATTCAAGGTAAAGGTCAAGGGGCTCGCAACTCACTAAGAAAAAAAAAAAACAATTGCGTTGAAGATATTTAAGGTTAAGATGTTATCCTGCCGCTCTTGGCAGTGGCGGATACAAGGCGAGGGCTACTGGATCTTAAACCCTCTCTATTGATACCAAAAGATTAAAACTTACGTTACTTTTTATAAACATTTGGGATGACAAATATGGTTAATCGGGCCATTCGTAATACAATAGCCCTGTACTGTATATATTAATAAAAGGTACTTTTTAATTATTGAAATATTTAAAATTTTTGAGTTAGTCCTTCTTCGGGTACTTTCGGATTGGCCCTGGGAAACTCGGGAACGAATCCAGAATGGTAAAAAAACACTCCAGGAATTATTCGGAAGTGATCCGTCCCGTCTCTCGTTACCGGTTGCCCCATTTTGGGCCTGGCTGATTCCAAGATGGGCTGGTTAAATGGTCCTTTTAGTGCTCACAAGACGGAAAAAGTAATTTAAAAAAAAGGACAGAATTTCTATTTCCGGGAAACCTTATAAAGCATAGAAAACAGTCTGTAAGTAGAAAAGGACCGACGGACTTTCTTGTCTGTTAGTCTCCATTTTTAAAATTCTTTAGTAATTTGATTTACTGTATTTATTAAAATTTAATTTTGGTTAATCAATAGACAGTTTAAAAATATTTAAAAAATAAAAGAAAATTTTTAATTTTATTAATTAATTAAAAAATTTACGATTTTTAAAATACACAAAAAGTTTCACTTCCTAATAAAAAACTAGCGACCTCTATACTAATTCTACTTTTAGTATATAAAATGATTCTATCACCTTTTACCAGAATACAAATAGAGATTGTTTTATTTTAAAATAAAATACGAATTAATTATTTATTAATTAAAAAAATAACTTATAATTTAATAATAATAATAATAATAACAACAACAACAACAGTAGTATATGATAATCCGGCAACACCGGTAATCAGTAGAAGCAGCTGCTGCTATGTTTCTGTCTAACGGTTTTTGCAACGATTTCTATGAAATCATCTAAAGAAAAATAATAGAATAATATTTGTTTATTTTTAATTTTTTTTTCGAGGAATATAAGGTAAGAAACTATTCGCTTATTCCTCAAAGTAATCAATGTTAGAAAGTAATTATACCAGTAATTACTGAACATTTCAAAAACTTATTTTTAATGGAAATTATATATTCTAGATAATTCTATAATGATTAATTTCTTACGTACGCGAATATGAAACATGATATTTCAACAGGAACATATTTAAAACGTTACACTTCCTGTTAAAGTTGGGTGTGCGATTTAAAACCTTGATTAAATTACAAATGGATGCTGAAGTTAATCTGGCATTTATGATTAATATATAGCCTTGTGTTATTTAAAACATAAAAATATATAAAATTAATTGTATATTATATAAGATGCTACATTGATTTACAACTATAATAAATGATTAAATGTTATCATGATGATGATGATGATGATAACATGATGTAATGAATTAAAGTATACACATAAACTTATTTACTTTTTAATTCACATTTTATTATATTCACAAATCTTTAATTAGTTGTTGTTAATGCGAAGGAAATTACAGTTTAGTTTGTTTCCTATTATTCAAGTTAAATGTCAAAAAAAAAAAAAAAATAGTAATATTTATTGTTTTGACGTTTAAAATATGAAGGTTTTTTTTCAGCTAGTTAATTTTTAACACTGAATTTTACAAATGTTTATAATTATTTACGTGCAATTTTATTGTGAAGCAATATTATAAAGATTCTTTACGCGATGGTAAGTGTTTATCTGTAGTAGTATTTGGTGCTTTTTTTTGTTTTTTAGTAAGTATAAATATAAAATTTGACGAACAATAACCAGTTTTATTGACGAGTGTCGAAATCGTTTCTCGATATATACATGCTCTTATACTACGTACGGTTATTTTAAATGTCTTGTTATGATATTCCTATTAATTAATGTAATTAGGAAAATCAATTTATAAATTAGCAGTTGTAAATCTTGATGCTTAATTTGCTTGATAATCATAGTAACTTTGAAATGAAGTAGCTAAAGCTTATTTAAATTGTAATTATAAATATTGATATACTTTTCAATAAGTCTATAAATATAACTATAAATCTTTCCAAATTTATTTGCTGCATTTATTTTTTATGGTTATAAAAATGTGCGTATAGAAAAAAAGCCTGATAAAATTTTAGTCTAAGTGGATAAAGTAATGCAAATTTTATGTCGTATTTGTATTGTTATTAAATATTAGTCAAAGCATTAACTTTATTTAAAAAGTAAGAATAATAATAAATAATAATAATAATAAATATGATATATTGATAACTGTTATTTTTAAAAAATATGGAGAAATAATTTTATGCATTGTATTAGTAATTAAAAATTATGTTGATTCATCATGAGTTTACAAATCATTTGTTAATAGAATGGTTTTTTTAGAGCAATATTATTATGCTTCACTTAATTACAATAATTTGAATATGCTTCTGAATATATTTGTTCTTTTTCCATAATAATAAATCAAATCACAGAGATTTTTCATTTAAAAAATTCAATTTGTTGTTCTATATTGTAATTTTTCTTAGTTGATAAATATTGAAATTCATGTTTGTAATTCCAGTCTTAATCAAGTTTAAAAGAAAATAAAATTGATCATTGTTTTTAAATTTTTTAAATAAATGATATAAAAAAGAATACTTTGGAGATAAGTTTAAGAGAATCTAAATTATTAAATTACATTAGTATAGTAAAGAGAATCAGCTGTATTGGATTGAATTAAAATGTATTAGAATGTATAAAATGAGCTTTAAAACATGATCCTTTTTGTTACGCGCAAGCTATCATATCCTTTTTCTAAGTTTGAACACAGTCAATATGAATAAGCACACTTAATATAAAAACATTGATTGTTTTTTAAAACCAAATTTAATCAGATGATTTGCCACTGATTTTACAGACACAAGTGTTTATTAACTTTAATATAAGTGGAACAAAACTAGAACTAAGATTTTAATTTTAGCATTGCACTTTTTATGTAGTCTTAAATCTTGGAATAAGCTGAATTTATCCATTACAGTGAAGCAGTTACCGCCATGTTGTTCTTATCTGTGCACACATCATATCTATGCTTGTGCAGTTTTTATGCAAAGTTCCTATTTGTATAACCCACATGGGCTATATCCAACCTCAAATTGACATTTCCAGCTGGTGTATTGTTTAATTCATATTTATGTTGATGACCTGTATACATTAAGAGTTGACTATGTTTGGAATGCTTGTTCTTAATCTTGATTTTTTTTTAAACATTTGAATGAGTGCAGTCTAAAAAGTTTAATCCTGAGGATAATCTATGGACTAGACTGAAAAATTTACAGTATTTTTTCCCCCACGCTCTTGTTTATTTGGTGTGTGAATATATAGTATCCAATAGCATGTATTACAAAAACAAAATGCTCAAAACCTGATAAATTTGTAAGGCCAAACAACCATTGGATTACATTGGGCTACTTTTATGTGATTATATTTAATTAATTACTAAATAATTTGTTACTAAAGGGAGGTGTTGGATGCCATCTCTTATTAAATTTAATAATTATAATTAATCATTTGTTGTGAAACCATGTTGTACTAGATTTTCTTTAGAAGTGTTGAACACGAGATCGCATTATTAACCAATTACATGGCTTCTTTTCCACCTTTATTTAGTTAATTTGTTTAGTTCAACTAAACAAATCAACTAAATAAAGGTGGAAAAGAAGCCATGTAATTGGTTAATAACACGATCTCATGTTCAACACTTCTAATTATAATTAAATTAGAATTAGATAAAATATTTATTAAATAATGTATA
This sequence comes from Centruroides sculpturatus, assembly GCF_000671375.1. Classification (NCBI taxonomy): domain Eukaryota; kingdom Metazoa; phylum Arthropoda; class Arachnida; order Scorpiones; family Buthidae; genus Centruroides; species Centruroides sculpturatus. The sequence continues at coordinate 274,695 of NW_019385028.1, forward strand.
ATATTTTGGAAGAAAAGACTAAGAAATGGTGCCTAATGCATCCCTCTAGTGACAAATTATTTAGTAATTAAATATAATTACAGAAAAGTAGCTCAATATAATCCAGTGATTGTTTGGCTTTTTTTATTATAAAATAATTTATGTTAACTTTTGTCAATTAATTTCACTATGAGACAAATCATCCATATTAAAATATAACAACAAATGATACAAAAAATGTGACTTAATTCACTAAGACATAGAAAAATCCTTAAAAGTGTTCTCATATAAATCTTTTATATTTATAATTTTTAGTCTGAGAGAGAGATCTGTTTTGTCCAAGTTTTCAGTTATACAAGAAAGCATTGTTGTACATTACTATGGATAATCAAAATTATACTGTATTCAATAATAATGCTTTTAAGATACCATTCTTTAAATAATTAGGTTTTAGTAAAAATTCAATAATTATCATCATAACTGTTGAATTTATGATTATACTGCTTATTTTTCTTTAAATTGTTGCATACTGTATAATGTTTATTCTGTTGCAGGAAAATTTATTACTGTGTGTGTGTGATATGCATGCAAGATGATTCATGAAAAGTTTCATCCATAGTTAAAAAGCAGAAAGTGTCATAGAACATGATTTTATTCGTAATACTTAATGATCATAAAATACACTTCACACAAGGTTTAAATTAGTAGCTATAAGTTATTGAAAGTACTAGCGAGTACGTCTAAAATCTGAAAAGTTGCAATTTGTAATGCTGCAACACTGAAGTGTTAATTACTTTATTTTATTCGTAATACGTTAGTTACTCTAGTTGTTTTGAATTCTAAGATGAAGACAGTTTTGAACAAGATGAAATGAATCAATAAAAAATGCATAATCAAATGCAGGAAAGTATTTATTGATGAAATCACAAGTGTTGTATAATATTTAGAGATTTTCAAAGATTTCTCCTTGCACTTAATGTCCATTTTTGGCAGGCTTGTGAAGTTCACACATTGCATTTCTGATTTTGGTATAGGTATCCCTACTAAGTGCTCTGGTGTTTACATTTTTGTTGTGTAAACAAGACATTTCTCCATCTGTAAATAAAAAAATTAGCAATTAGATCAAGTGTTTGGCTTTTTAGGAAAAAGTTTGAAACTATTGAGAATTGGACCCATGTTTGCAAGACTTTTCTGCTCAAGATGTTCTCAAAGTTGGCTTCTTGAATAATAAGTTGGCAATTGAATAATAGAGAAAGCATTTACTTTCCTGACTGGTATGTATATTTCAAGGAATTAATGGAATCGTGTCAAATTTGACCTTCCAGTTTTTGCAAATCTTGATGTTTTGAGACACCCTGAACCCATAAAGGGGATAAAATTTTGTGTGTATGTGTTAGCATCTATTTTATTTAGTATCTCAGGATGAGGGTAAAGATTTGAAAATGAAATTTGGCATGAAAACTTGTATATAAGGAGCATTGATGCTATTAAATTTTTGTAGTTAATGCTTAAAGAAATGGGGAGATAGAGGGGTCATGTAAAATATCTCAGGTGGCATCAGACTTAATGAAAATTTTATTCATTGTTGGCATTTACAATTTCTTATATGACTCATCTCTACCTTAAAATTAAGCCTTTTATCTTTTTATAATAATTAATAATATATAATTTGTTTTAATAAAATCTCATAACATATGGTGTCACACAATTTTATTTTAAGTAATTATTAGCTGAAATAAACAAATTAAACTATGGATCTAGTAGATTTAGATTTTATCCTAGGAAATTTTTCTACAAGGAGAGGCAAGCTTGGAGCAACATAACTTTTGGTGAATGGAGTTTGACAAAAGAGGAATTTTTTACAAAGAAGACTAGAGTTTTTTGTAAATTTATGAAATTGTTATTCTCTCAATATTTGTCTTTTTTCAAATATCTCTCAAGAAGATGCCTGTCAAACAGTTTCTTTGTTAGCTTCAGTATAAAAGACATCAGTCTAATTAGATAAATATATTATCCAACCATAATTTTTCTCATATTTGTAATTTAAAATCTAAACTGATTGATATTTTTGGTCAGATTTAAGAATCAACATTTGGAATAAAGATACATAGCCAATTACAAGCTGTTACAATAAAGAATAGTTCAGTATATAAAATGAGCTGAAATACTAAAATATCATGAAGTTCATTTGATTTACAAGAATTAAAAGAATTAAAATTTATCAATTTGATCTTGTAGTAGTAAATGTTAGTTTTTCTGTGTTTTGGATAGGTTTACTTAGTCTGAGCCAAACTGTTAAGAAGTTCATTTGTTTCAAAAGTTAGTGATTCTTGATTGGATAATTTGTACTTATTAAAGTAGATACTCATAACAACTCTTTGATAAAAAAAAAAAGTATAAATGCAAGTTTAAATGTTCTGTGTCACTAAACAGCAGCTTAAATAATAAATTAAATTTGTCAAAAAATGAACATAACTTTTGTAAGCAAAAATATAATAATTTACCAGTTGCATGAGAAATATAGTAAAAGCTTGATATAACAGACCATCACAGAACTAAAGAAATTGGTGTATTGTAATGAAAGTCCATTTTATTGTGATACAATAGAATCATGTTCAAATGGATCTTGATAATTCACCTGGAGAAAATATATGCAGTTTGCAGATGTTTTCTCCAGATCCAAATGCTAGATCAATGTATTTTTACCTCATTTCAGCAGATCTGTTGCCATGAATACAGTATTATCAACTTGTCCATCACCATATATCAATATTGTGGACAAAATTTCAGCTATAAAGTAAGCCAGATTATTATTAAACTTGTAAAACAATTACTTTTATTCATCAATTTATGATGATGATTTAGTTGCAACATGTAAATGAATAGATTCTCATGTTAAAATATACAATGAACAGTATGAATGAGGAAACAATAATTATGGTGAATAAAATAGTAGCAAGAGTATTCAGTATAATGATCTATTATGTTTTTTTACATCATAACTTGAGAATAACTCTCAAAACTTGTTCACTCAGTGGACTGAATGAGTTTTGAGTGTGCCTAAGACTTTTGCTTTCAAGTTGTCTTGAGAGACAGCTGGATTTCTGAATGACATTTGTTGAGATACTTCCTTTAATCAACTTGAATTCTGCCGAAAATGATAGTAGTACTCCTAGCCATTTTTGTGTTAGTTTTTCTTTGACTTTTTGTAAAATTTTACTTTTACTTATATGGACCAAACAAATTTTGGGATGCATGACTTCAATTATTATAGAAGTATGGAACAAAATATGACATTTAAAAATATGAAATAGTTGATTCTTTATTTCATTATAATTTAGAAATACCTTTTTATTAATACAGTTTAAATATTTTCATTGTATTTTCTGTTTTCTCTGATCTGAAATCTAAATTGTATTGTTTCTTAGTGTAAGTAAAAAAATCCATATATCAAAATTAAAACTTTTATTTAATATTATAATTGTAATGAAGTAATTTAAAACTAATACAAAAACGTCTAAATGCTTTTTGATGTACTATGAAAACATTTTTGACATTCTTCAGAAGTATTAGCATAGATTTATTTTTCTAAAATACATTTTTTACTTTAGATATTTTAGTGTGATAGTTTTAATCCTTACCGTTGAAGTTAGTTACAGTGTAGCTTACAGTAAAAAATTTCTTAAAGCAATAGTGTTATCTTGAAACTTGTAAGAAAAATTTATATAATTATTAATATACAAATTATATATAAATTGTATACTTATATATTATAATAATATGTAAGATCACTATAGGAATTGCACATACCAAAATTATCAGAGTTTAGTGATATATAAGATGATTGGTGAGTATATTTGAAAATATCTTTAATTTAATGATTGCAATATTATATAAATAATGTTGTAAGACAGTCTGAATTGACATTTTCTGTATAGAACTTTAAAATGAAGTAAAAGATTATTGTATCACTAAATTTAACAAGTTATATTTTGATGACCTAAAGATAAGTTCAAATGTTTAGGTTTAAAAAAATGAAATTATTGACATTTTAATGTAATAATAATAGATATTCTTCTTCAAATTTTAAAGAAAATATAATCAGCAATTTTATAGACAAATTTCAGTAAGGTTTTTAAATTTTTATTATATTGATGTATACACTGTGTTGACAAAGTATTGGGCCACACATTAGAGGTGATGAATGTAACTTTTATTAACATTTTTTCAATATGGATTTGGACCATCTTTGGCTTGAATCATTGCAGCAACCTTTCTAGGCATACTTTTGACAAAATTTTAATAGATGTATAGAGGGATGCATCTCCATTCCTTGTGGAGAACTATGGATAGTGATACAACAGACAATGGGCATGTATGTATGATATTCTACTTCATCCTGGGTCTAGATACTCAATGCAGTTAAGATCTGAATTTGGGCTGGCCAATCCAGCTTGTTGACATTCTGCTCTACAATCCACACTAATTGCTGTATGGTGTGATGCTCAAGTCAGAGCCATACAAAGTACAGGTATACCTCGCCTTACGTCGGTAATTGGTTCCAGGAGAACGACTTAAGTCGAAAAACGACGTAAGTCGAATTTACTTGTTTCCAAATCTACTTGTCACTAGGCTAAACTATAAATTGCCAATTCTGGTTCTGTATTTTATTTATTAATGCATTTTTAATAATCTATGGTTAATAAGGATCTATTTTAAGCTTACAAACAAATAAATTTCAGTTTTTAATATAGTACAGAAAAAAGTAATCTAAATTTACGAATGCATGTACTGTAAATACAGTACTGTACATAGTTGTAAATGTATATATTTTAATATGATTTTATGTGCTTTAAATGCTTTTCTAGTGATATTACGACTTCAATATTTGTGGCAGACAGACGTAAAGTCAAATAAAATGACTTAAACTTGATTTTTATTTTTCCATATACTTTTTTGACGAACGACGTAACTCGAAACGACGTAAGTCGAGGTATACCTGTACAACAACATGGCAAGTTATGCCACGTTGTGCAGAATGTTTCTGTAGTCACCAGCATTCAGGGTAGACTTCATAGTAATTAATTAATGGCTCTAATCCTTCTTAGCAGAAAAACTTCTATGCCATAACAGAGTCTTTTCTGAACTTTATGCTGTTGGACAATGCAGTTGCATATAAATTGTCCTTCAAGCAACCACCATACTTAAACATGACCATCTGATTAAAAGATGGTATACTGCAGAGATTGCCCATCTTTTTCTGTGTAAGGGTCACATTTAAAACTTTTGAACTGATGTGGGCTGCATCAAAGAGAGAAATAAGAAAAAGAAAAATGATGGTAAATCACAATTATTTATTCATAGGCTATATGATTATAAATTAACATATTGGTCATTGCTAGTTTTAAATTAGTTTTGATGTAAGTCTGTTAGCTGATTTCTTGTTTTACTTTTTACTAAATTTATTGCAGAAAAAACTGTTCACATATATAAGTTGTAGGAAATAATGATAGAATTTTTGCTGCATACTTCCTTAAGATGGGAAATTGATATATTTATTAATATTTTGTGCAATGTGGGCCACGGGTTGCCCATCCCTGGTCTACTGCAATTCATCTGTCCACAACACCTTTAATTTATTGGCAGTCCAAGAACGATGCTCTTAGTACCCTTGCAGGCACTGCTGTTCATTTACAGCTGTGATGGCTGCACACTGTATGGATGGTTCCAGTGCTAATGGATTTTCCAATAACTTGTAAGATCTGAACAACTATTTTGATGGACAATGAACATGATGCCTTCATACCTTGTACAAGGTATTGTTGCTCCTGTTTAATCAGTTTGAGGTCTCCCCAAATATGGCTGCACTGTATAGGAACCAGTTACTTTTCACGTCTGAATAACATTGCCGACAATGGCCTGTACTGATTGTGTGCTTGGGTGATATTCCACTACCGTCACCTGATGGAAGTCTGTCACCTTTGCCTCGCATACTATCTCAACAGTATCTGTGCCACGAGATGTCTGTATGATATTCTCTTTATACTTACTGCTTGTGGACTCCTGGATATAAATTAAAATAGTTTCATATTCTATTTGCGTGAGAGCATGGGATCAGGGAGTGTCCTAGTACTTGTTGACATAGTATATTTATCAATTACGCCAGATTTCTTGAAGGAAAATGCACAACTTATCAATAGATATTATCCGTACATTTTAATGTAATGGTACTTTCATAACAGGGATTGAATATATTATAATCTGTATATTTACTACAAAAATATTATGATTAAAATAATAGTAATTTATTATTTATGATCTTATTACATAAATTCAAAGTTTAGAAAGGCTAATATATTAAATTTTGATTTTTTTGTAGTAATGTATATTGCTGTCTAAAAGTTAAGCAATGTTTTTTAGAGAAATATGCCATAGTAAATAGACAAATTTCATCACTATTTAATAAAAAAACTGGTGTACTTAAAATATATATATATTTTTTTTTTGCGTTCTGTTTCCTGTAAAGAATTTATAAATTTTTTTTATAATTGATCATTATTAATGGGATCATACTGTATATTTGAAAGTATGTGTATGTTTCTTAATTGTTAATATAAATCGTAATGAAAGTGAATTAATATGAGAACATTTTATAAATATATCAATTTATAGATATATAGTAAACAGCAATTCTAGTTCAGTTTGTAATAGCCAAATATCTACAAGTCAGAAATTAAGCCATACTCATGCTTAACTTTTAGATATCAATATAAGCAATTTGAAGAAATTTTGAACTTCAAAACTGATAACAATTAGGATCCTTTAGAATGATTATAATTTGCTAGGAATAATGCATTGAAGAAATAGTTACAAAAGATATTATCAGAATAAATCTAAAATATATTTATCATTGCTATGAAATATATATTTGTCATAAATTTAACAGAAATTAAAATTTTAAAATATAAATTTTTAATGTTTTAATTCTGTTTATATACAGTATGTTATTGCCAATTTGAGCTAATTATTGTACAGGGTTATTCAGATTAACAAAGTTATTTTTATGAAGAACAGGACATGAAAATGGACTGCAGACATACAGTACATGTATATTAAAAAAAAAAAAATTGATAGTGAATTTATATTTATATTAAAAGTCTAATACATATTCTTTTACAAAATATTTATGTTTATAAAAAAACAATCTGATTTATTTTTGTTTTTAGAAAGAACATTTAACTGAAAAAGTAATAAAGTTTGTTGGATTAGTGAGAGTGCACTATATTTGTTTTTGTTGATAACATTCATTTGTTATTATTTCTTCAATGAACTGATTTCAACCTTTATACTTCTCTGGAATAAATATTTTTATATAAAGTTTATTCTAACATTTTGCTTTCTACATTTCAAGTTCTGTTTTGGAAATTATAAGATGGAAAATGAGCTGATCACTTGTTTATAATTTTTTTTATTTTTGTCATTAAAATCATTTAAAATATATTTTATTTAAACAACTATTCCTCAGGCCGAAATGGATCCAAATACATGTCTAGAACTTGCTTTAGAAGGTGAAAGACTATGTAAAGGTGGTGATTTCCGTAGTGGTGTTGCATTTTTTGAGGCAGCAATTCGTATAGGAACAGATGATTTAAGAACTCTTAGTGCTATTTATAGTCAGTTGGGAAATGCATATTTCTACCTTGGAGATTATGCAAAGGCAATGGAATATCATAAATGTGATCTCACTGTAGCAAGGTAAAAATATTCAATTTTTTTTTTTTTAATTTCTGTTTGTTCATTAATTTTAGCTAAGATGAATTAATTTTTTTAAACACACAGCTAAAATTATTTTGATTTTATAGAGCTATAGGTGATGAATTAGGAGAGGCAAAGGCAAGTGGAAATTTAGGAAATACATTGAAAGTAATGGAGAAGTATGATGAAGCTATTGTTTGCTGTCAAAGACATTTGGATATATCTAGAGAATTAAATGATAAAGTAATTTTATTTAATTAAATATTTAGAACATCCTTATATTTTTTGAAACAAGAACTACATTTTATAAAGTATTAGCTCTTGTATAGATTCTTTATTAACTAAATATTTTGATTTTAAAATTTGATATCTATCAGTTATGAATAATCAATTATACTATGGTTATTTAATAAGAATTAATGTTAAAAATGTTAAAGAATAACTCTGTATTCTAGTTTAAAGTAGATATCATTTAGTCACTGCAGATATCAAAGTAGATATCATTTAGTCACTAGTTTAAAGTAGATATCATTTAGACAAAGTAGATATCAAATATATTATTTAAATCATTTTTTAATTTCTAAGTATTCATTTTTAGTACTTTGTGAATAATTATAGAAATATATTGTATAAATTAAAATAATCTCACCAATTATCTGTTTTTTTTTCACATTAGTATAAGCTATAAACATTTTAAAAATGAATTACCAAACTTTTCTAAAATATCTAATTTAATTATGCTAATTATATTAATGATCTACAAATTTGGATTGCAGATAAGCATGTTGCTGTTTGTTGGAAATTTTAATTAGTAAATTTGAATTAATTTAATAAAATATTGATATTTATGGAAAAAATTTATTCAGAGCAGTATTTGAATGTATAATTTGTTTAAATTGTACCAGCTATACATTTTATATTACAAGCAGAAACTAATATCTTTATTAATACCAAATATTGTATTAAACTAATAATGGATATCTAAATAAGTTGCTGTAAATGTAAGCCTATGGACTTACTCTTGGATACTAGACTTAATTTTGGGACTGTGCTGTCAAAAGCTGTCCACTGACATTCTCATTGGAAAGCTTTTGACACTGCAGTTTCAAGACTGTCTTGAAGTCAAAGCAAACACATCATTTAAAGTTGTATTTGGATACTAATGGGAGAGTTAGTTACCAGTGGACTCAATGAATTTGCACTGAATAGGTATAGATGATGACCAAAATGAGAAACTATTTTGAAGCTCATTTCCAATTGCCTTCGTATATATATATAAAAAGAATCAATTATAAAATGTTTTGAATCCTGTGGAATAGCTGAAAATGGATATCGTATCTGTAGGAAAAATCACTGGGTTTAGATCAGCATTCAGGTAGAATCAGGAGAATTAAAACAAAAATTATATTGAGATATAGGAAATATGATGATGAAATTGATGGATATTATGATATTTCTGAAGATTAATATAATTTTTATAAATAAAAAAGTTTTTAAAGAAAACTTTGATTTATTTTTGTCATCAGCATTTCACACTCAGATTGTTTAGTTTCTCTAATTAAGCCCAGAGCTTATTTACAGAAATATCTGCGGTATTAATTGAAATATAATACAATCATCATGGTGGTTTATGATGATGCTAATCATTAATTACTGAATTTGAAGTTTAATGGATTTTGTAGATTGAAATGCTTAGCATATTGATACTAACCACCTCAATTAGTGCTGTGTTGATAACTGATGTATCAAATTGAAACCAATACAGTGCATTCTTACTAATCTAACATATATGGAACCAGAACAGTATTCAATTGCCAGATTCTTGGAAATAAAGTGGATTCAGTAACACAAAAAAATTTGACAGCATGGAGTCAATTGTTAATGAAGCAGCAAAACATAAGTTGGACTACTGAAAGTGCTACCTTCACCAGCAATCTATATTGCCAAATTGTGAATTAAAGCTAAACCATTTTATCACTACATTTAGTGGGAGGTAGAGTATTCTTAGTGGGAAATTTTGACAGACTAATTTTTATATTTATACAGTAATATGTTATAAGATACTGTATTTTTTTTGTTAACCTTAGATGACAAGCCTAACAATCTTTAATATTGTGTCCATGCTTGGGCAATATGCTATATTTACTGAGAAAGTGTTCAAATTTAGTGGGAACTGGAGTTTGAACTAGTAGGAAGCTTGTCTATGATCCGATAATGTACAAGTCAATTAGTGTTGGACATGTCAAACTAGCAAATTGCCAGATTACTGAAATTGTAATGTATATTTTACAATATTAATATTGTAAAAATTTATTTTGGTTTACTGCATCAGTTATTGGTACAGCACTAATTTTGAGAACTTCAACAAGTCCATCCAGAATTTTTAATACTCTAGTGCTATTTTCTGATATCTGAGGAAATTATTATGTTGCAACTTGTAAAGTTGATGATTATTAATATTTGGCATTGTCAGTAAAAAAATCTGTATTTTATTGGATTCAATATTTATCTAGAATATCAATATTCTAGATAAGTACCAAATATTGATATAAATATTGTAAACATTAGTTTCAGTTTGATAGATTGGCTATTGGCACAGCACTATCAGTAATTTTCAGCACTTACTATCAAAATTTTTTATTATTGATATATTGGGAATCTCCGTATCAAATCTGATATAGATATCAAAATTTTGGTTTAGCACAACCCTAATTTCAATCTACAGACTTGTTACAGTGATAAATGACTACTATGATTATATTCTATTTAAAAATTTATACCTAGATAGTTTCCATGTGTGGTTCATATGACATAACTCATTACATTACACTTTGGAGTTGAAATTCAAATCTTGCTCCAAATGGGTTTTTTTCAGATTATCAGTAATAATTAGTAAATTTAAGTTTCTAAGAAAAGATGGCATCTACTTGTTTTCTAAATTCATAGATTTAATTTTTTGATTGTTGTAATTAGCCAAATTAATCTGGATATTTCAGCACTATTTGGAATTAATTTATTAAATATCGGCATTGTTGCTCAGTTTATATATTTTAGAAAGCTGAAATTTCAAATGATTACCGTATTGAATTCAATTTATTAATTGAAATACTTTTCAATTAAGTTTTTTTGCTTATCATTAGTAATTAAAAATTTAAAATATTTATTTGAATTTATAACAACTATTTCAATTAAAATTTGAAATATTTATTCTATATATTATTCATTAAAAAATTATTGATAATTTTTGAAATATCAATTATGGTAAATGAAAATAAAAAATGAAGTTATATTTTAGACTTGTAAAGGAAAAATGCTCAGATTCTGTTTGAATTTCAGATTTTTCAGCTATTAGAATAGTAAATTTAATCATATGTTGTGCTGTTACAACTATGAAATTAAAATTAATTTCATATATAACATTATTCTAAGTTGCTTTTGCAAATTGTTTTCCTGTTACATTAAAACAAAAGTAGCAATATTTAAAATATTTTTAGCTCAATTTGATTTATAATAAAGTTGATTCATTTTTATGATTAATAACAACACAAATGAAAATCCATATTTTGGTATTTATTTGCAATCGAAATGATTCATTCTCAGTTACGAAGATATTTTCTAAAAATTTTATGCCAATACACAAAGTTAGACCTAAAAGAAATATAAAATGAACATCAAAAAAGATACCATTAAAATATTATGCATAGATGTTTTCATAATTTCATTAAATACTGCTTAAATAATTTAATAAAACTCAATTTTTTAAAATCAAATCAAAAAGTATGGTGGTAAAAATTAATTATTATGAGTAGTAACATTAAAAAGTGAATTATTTTTATTTATTTATTTATTTTTGTTTTGTTTATTTTAGTGTACTAAAACTTTTCTAACAGTCAAATATTTTTTAATCTTATTTTCATAATAAAATTATTTTATGTAGTTATTATTTTGTTATTTGAATAATAAATTTAATTTTAAATTAATACCTTTTAGTAAAGAAATAGTTTATTTATTATTGTTAGTTTTTATTATTTGTAAATAAATATTTATTTTTTCTGAATGAAAATATACTGTATTTTTTTAATAAACAGCACCTCTAATAGTATGATAAATGTTCTGTCTATTGGAGGAAGGAAAGACTTATTATAAGCTGAAAAAATCACACATTTTATTCCACACCGAAAAACAAAACAATACCTAACACACTTGTACAATTCAATATATTGAATTACGGTATGAGTGTGTTAGGTATTATTTTGTTGTATGAATAATAATAGTGAAAAAATTACCAGATAATATTTACATTCAATTTCCGAAGAATAAAATTAATAGTTTCCCTCTGATAAACAGTGCAGTTGCAAGCTGGAAAAAAGTTATAGACAGTGTGCTATTTATTAGAATAAGTATAGTATATATAATTTTTTCAAAAATTTGCATTTATATTATTTTTTGTCTTTAATAAATTATATTCACTATAGTTCTACACAGCAAAAGAGTAGATGAGTCAGCCTGAGCTGGAAGAGTTTATGTCAGATTAAAAGGAGAGAAAGAGACATGATTAATGTGTAATATTAGAATTAAAAGTAAGTAATAAAATTTGTAAAAAAATAAAGCAATAAAATTATTTATGATAAAGATGGTATAAAAATGTTGTAGAAATGTAAAAAATAAAATAGCTGAAAGAGATCAGATTCATGTCTTTCTCCATCCCTTTCATCCGACAGATCCTTCCAGCTTAGGTTGACTCCTGTCTACTTTTTTACTGTGCAGACTATAATTTATTCTTAACCAGTTTTAATTGAAAAAAAATTAAAAATTTTGATCAACATTAAATGCACATTTAAAGAACTGCAATGTCATTAACTGCCTTAAACTTAAGGTTTTTGTTATAAAGTTATTACAAATTAAATTAGTCAGAGATCTAAATAGTAATTTCATAAAAATTAAATAAATCTCTAATTTTAATGATTACAGTACATACACATAATATTGCCTATCAATTATAATTTAAAATCTTATTTCTTTTTCATATTTATTGGCATGAAAATTAACATACAAGGAAAACAAAAACTTGGATAATTCATGTAAAACAGCGATTCCCAACCTGTGGTACGCGTACCCCTAGGGGTACGCGATAGGTTGTTTAGGGGTACAGAAAAAAGTTAGCTATTATGGCAGAAAAAATAATATATTATGTATCACAAACTAATAGTATTAAAAAATTATTAGATAAATAATGTTCCTTGCAACAATCACAACTTTATTATACATTTTTTCTTTTAGATTTTTTTTTTTTTCTTTAGTTTAAAGTTACAATATGTAAAATTAACAATACGGTTACTCACTAAATTTCTTAAATGAGGGGTACAATCTAGAGATATGACATGTCACGGGGTACAATCTAGAGATATGACATGTCACGGGGTACGCTAATGAAAAAAGGTTGGGAACCACTGATGTAAAAGAAATTTTATTGATGGATAATGCTACAGATATCATGTTTACAAATTTATAATACATATATATTGTAAAATTTACAGAATGATACATTTTATTTTTTTAAATAATAAATAGATGCTATATTATATAGTATTTATTTTACTTTATCTCAATTAAATTATTTTATAAATTTAAATATTACATTATATACAATATGACATTTTGATTTTCATCAACTTTTTCTTTATCAAAAGATGTTCTATTATTATATATCTTAGTTCATTTCTAATTGCAAGTATTTTATCTTTATTGCATTATAATAAATTACATTTGTCTTTGTATATCATCAGAGGAAATTTTGGACCCTGAGTAAAAGAGTCCAAAATTTGTTTAATTTAGACTAAATCAGATATTAGATAATAGTTAATCCTTTTAAATTATGATAGTAGTGTCATAATTCTCCATTCTCCATAGACAATTTGCCATTTCAAGTGCCTTTTTATACTGATAAATGCTATAATATACCATGTTACTATGTTGGCCCAAATATAAGTTGATTCCCAATTTTAGAATCCTCAGTTTTTGAAAAAAAATTAAGATTTGAATATAAGTTGACCCTTTTTTTTTATCAATTTTATTTGCTTACAAAAAGTCATTGAAACAATAGTTTATCAGTTTTATCTTAATCGGAATTTTTATTGTCATCATTCTCATTTCCTATTTCATTGCCATCATGGTCTTCAGTCTCCCTGAACATCATTTTCTATTCTATCCCAAGTTGTTGGTAACAAATTTTCCAAATGGATTGTTTTATGAAAAGAAATATGTGCGTTGGACACCTATATTATAAGTGACAAATTGTAACTTTTTGCTTTTTTGTCAATATCAATAAAAATGAAATTAATAAAAGTTATAGACCAGAAGTGAGATACTGTCCTTTGTCCTTGGGTATACATCACACCAGGGGAAGTAGACTTCCTTGTATATTCATGTGTTCAGAAAAGTGTACTTGAAGTCTTATGACTATCAAAAACAAAAATGAAATTTTGTATTTCATTTTCACTTGTCTTATTTTTCTTAAAACTGTTTAAAATATTTTTTATAAAGTTTAAAGCATATAATTATATTGAATATATTACAGTAGAAATGTACACTTTACAACAAAATAAATTTCATGGTAAATTTTCAATTTCCTTCCATTTTTGACAATTAATTAATTAGTAAAGACTCCTAAGAATAAAATAAAAAAGTTAGCAAAATAAAATGTTTTGTAGAAGTTACCAAAACTGACTGATTCTTTGAATATGATAAAAGAATCTGTTTAATCAATTAGTTACAATCATGCTAAACACAATTCCCATGCATAGTTTGTAGACTTCAGCATTACAGATCATAACTTGGCTGGCATTTAGCATTGTTAAACAATCAATGCATCAAATTTTTGCATCAGGGTAACCTTGTACAATATGTACCGTAGACAGTTATTGAAATTGAAGAAAACATTGAGACTCGAATATAGTTTGAGAGAGATTTTTACCTCTTTAAAACTAGGAAAAATATTGCATAATATTAGGTCAATACAGTATTTATTTAATATTAATTTGAGTTACTTTAGAAAAGTTATATGCAGTTTATTAATCTGGTAATCTGCAGCTTTATTATCAAAATAAAATTCTATTATTTTAATTTTGCTTTAATTTACTCATTGTTTAATCAGTTGTATTATTAAGAACAAAATTATACAAATTAGCAATGGTAGAAGTTAAAGATACAATGTTTCAAAAGTACTGTGTATTCTAATGTTTCTGTAAATGTAAAAAAATTTATATGAGTAAATATATTAATATATAGTGTAGTGTATGATATATAGATGTATACATATATATAGTGACAATTTTATTTGTAAAGAATATTTGTGTTGATTACAGAAATGTATATAATTGAAACTATTTTTTAAATCTGATATTAGTTAACATACTTTTTCATGTTAAATTTTTTGACTAATTTTTTGTATTAATAATTTTGTAAATAAATTCTAGTAATTTTATTTACCAGTTTTCATATATGTTATTCTAAAACATTTACAAGTAATAAACATTAAGTTCTTTTTTATGGTCTTGACAAAATCATTGAATATCTCAGATTCCTAGCAAATATTTATGTTTAGGACAGATAAATAGAAACAAATGTATGATATTACTATGTTAATATTTTAAATTGTAATTTAAAGATATAATCATACTAAATGTGGATCTTCAAATATTTTATTGTTGGATTCACAGGATGAATGTTACTCATATATTACACAAGGTATCACATATGACAACATATAAGCCAGTTTCAAGATTTTTAGCTCAAAGTTTATATTTAGACATATAGTTGCTGTGTAAGTCAATTCCACCCCAAAATATGATATTCTGTAAGTAGACTAGAACTGAAATGGGGATATAGAATGTGGTAGTCTGTAGTGAAAACATATAACAAGGATGTCATTTTCATTAAGGCACTAACTTTTACACCTTTTTTTTTTCAATATATATAGTTTGTATAAAAGGAGATGTATACAGCAGGATCTGTATAATATGTCAAGTAATCACTAAAGTTTTGTAAATTATCTTGTTAAAAATTCCATTTGAGCCAAATCAATACCACTAATAAAATATTAATAATTTGAAAAAATAACATTATACTTGAGCTATGCATACAGTATCTAGCATAGTTATATACCATGCATCAGAGATATAGGGACACACTAAAAATAAAAAAGTTTTAGTCAAAAAACAAGTAAAATCATACTCTTTCTATTTCCGACTTTGATATTAAATATTCTATATTAAGTAAATTCATCAAACATGAGTTTTTATTGGAAATGTTTATGGGCCTTCTAGAATTAAAAGTAGTGATGTATGGTACCACTTCATTTGTGATAAAGGTTCCATTGCATAAATCGACCCTTAGTTATGAATTTTGAGTTTAAAAAGTTTACTTATACACTGGCATAAACTAAATAAAATTTTATTCCGTTTATGCCAGTGTATAAGTAAATTTTATTATAAAGCAGTATAAACCACTGTTTATACTGGTTTATAATAAAATTTAGCTTTTCACTACATATTTTATATTTGTACTATTACTGGATATTTATGATCTTCTTACAAATGAATTGTGTATCATACAATTTTTTTACTTTGAATAATAAAAAAAAATTGTTTAAATGATTGAGAAGTAATATAATCAAATTATAATCTTTTACATACAAATAAGTCGTCACTATTTGCTTAATCATTTTAAATAGTCATGGTATAAAAATAGTGTTAAAAAACGTAAATCACTATCAAACATTCCAACAAAGTTTTTTTTTTCCAAACAAAAAAAAATCTATGTAATATTTATGGAAATATTGTAATAATAAAATAATTTTAATATTAAAAGATTTGTTTTGGACATTTCTTTATTGAATATTATTATGGATATTTAACTTAAGTATTAATGTGAAACTTGTTTTATTATCATCATTACTACATATTATTTATTATTAAATTTATACATGTTTGATTCAATATTTAGTTTTGGTTTTGTGCACAAAGCTTATAAAATTAAAATGATATTGCAGTTTTGTTAGTTTTAATAGTGTTTCCCCCCTCATAAACTTAAAATAGGCTGCTGAAACAAATTTTGTTTAAATATTTTGTTTCACAAAATATAGTGTAAAATTTAAAATGAATTGCATTGTATCACAAAACAATATTTCTTTTTAAGTAGGAATAATTGAGAAGTTATTTTTTCCTGTGTACAATGAATAAAATGTAACAAATTATATATTCCAGAATTTTAGTTGAGATCAATTTTGATCCTTGAATTCTAAAATTTAAGGATTAAAAACATTATAAAATTCTAGAATATTTTATTTTTCAAGATATTTTGAGAACATTCTCATTGAAATACTTGACATTTCATATATATTTATATTATATACATTTTTTTCTAAATCTATTGTATTATCAAAGTTTTGAAGATTGCATTAAGATGGCCAAGAAAAATCTTGTTTGGAAAAAATCTAAGATTTTCATTGTACCTATTTTGGTTTCTGAAAGATTTATAGTTTTGATTTTGTTCAGTTTCAGTTCTAATAACTGATATGAACTAGTGTTAAATCATTTCAAATCACTATATATTTTATGAAGTGCAAAATGTATTGTATTTTTTTTTTTATAATAATATTGTGATGTAATTCACGCCAATGTATTTTTTAAGAGAGATGAAGTAAAAGATTATATATACAATAGCATTTGTTGTTATTATTTAATGAGAAATAACAAAAACTTTTTATTCAATTGCATAATTATCTTTCTTTTTCTTTTTTTTTTTTTAATAGAAAACTTAGTTGTTTCATTATATCTGCAGAGTATGATCTCTGAAAATGTTTAAGTCCTTTGGAAAAATAATATAAAATTAGCTGTAGTTTAATCTAGTTTTCACAAAACTCATTTTCATTTTTCTAGAATTTAATTTCATTTTACATAATACATGAGAATTGTTGTCTCAATTTTATAAAATAGAAAATAATAATTTAGGAAGTTAACTTTTCTTATTTTCTTAGTTCTATTACACAGCATGTATTAAAGTTAATTTTTATGTGCATAAAAATTAATAAAGATGCATATTGAATTTGTTATCGTCATTATGCTTAGCTACACAATATTTTCTGAATATTTGTATTTACATTTATTGTTTTACTTTTGAAAAACTTCATTTTTCTCAGTTTGAAAACATCAACATCTAAATAATATTGTTTTGCACATATTAATGCTGTCCTAGAATTTTTAATTGAAACTATTAGTCTTATTAATTAACAATAAAAATTAATAATTGTATTACTCCAGAATGTGATTAAGATCAAGGATAGAATTATATTTAAATTTCGTCATCTTAAAATTATTATATTTAACAATTATTTATGATGATATGTGTAAATTATTCTGTTATTATTAAATGTCTGGTGTTATAAATATATTACACAAAAATCAAAATGTTATAATGTTTAATACGTAATTTGGTATTTATATATTTCAATTTGTCTTTCAAATAACTTTAATAAAGCAATTATAACTTTTATAATTGCTTTAACAATTGAATGAAGTGCATCTATAATTACATGAAATTGTTATTAATGACCAAACTATATCTGTTAATGATTATTTGTTCTAAGTAATATAGTTTAAAATTTTTTGATTTAATTAATAAAAAAAAACATAAGCAATAAATAGATTTCTAATTACTTTAACTAATATCTTATTTAGTTTTTAATAAAATAATAACAGTTGTAAATGTGAACAAAAAATGAAATATATGTATATATTTGTTGAAATAGATTGGTGAAGGAAGAGCTCTCTATAACTTAGGCAATGTATATCATGCAAAAGGGAAGCATATAGCTCGAACTGGACATCAAGATCCAGGAGAATTTCCTGAAGAAGTAAAAAGCTGTCTGCATGAAGCAGTTAAATATTATGAGTAAGTTTTAGTTTTTATTATTAAATACATTTGCATATAATATTTTATGGTGGATTATCTGAAAATTTGTCCTGAAAATATGAGAAAAAATTATTTTGATTTTAAATATTATATTTTTAATCTAATATTCTGTGCTATAATAAACCTATTCGTGCATATACATGAACAAAAATCATTCAAGAATAATTTTAAATTATATAAATGAAAAATTCCAAATTATAATTGTTTGATTTAAATGATAAATTAATTAGCAATTGAATCAAATATATGAATTGCATATAGGAAAAAAAAAGAATTTTAAAAATTTAGTTTGACTATAATGTAGTACTTGCTAAATTAATTAAAATTACCTTTTAATGAGGATATTATTTATAAATATTAATTACTATATAGCATGACAAATGAGGATAGGAAGCTCTTGAGTTTTGACTCCCATTTGTCTGTTATATAAAAAATATAAAAGCATGTTTTTTATAAATATAGTTTTAAAAAATAATTACAAATAATAAATAATTTTTTATTGTTATATATAAAAAATATTATTTAAGTAACTATTTATTTTATAATTGATGACTATATTCAATCTATTCATAATCTTGTACACCACATGATTAATTGAATTTAATATGTTAGGTTAAAATGATCTGTTATAATTTCCATATTAAATGAATATGCCTGAATGAAAATAATAGTAAATAAATGTTGTATATAAAATCACTTTAATCTGAATCAGTTGATTTTTCTCATATTAGTATTATACAGCACCCATACTATGTATATAAATAAATGTGCTTATTATTAGTGTAATTTTAATGTTTGCATATTGTCATTTAACATTCAAAGTAATTGACTTACACAAGATTAATATTCTTGTAAGAAATCATATAAAAAGCATCTTACGTCAATAAAAAATTATGTTGTAACTAATTTAATAAGATAGATAGCTACAATAATACTGGAGCAGAACAATTTTAGGCTCATATTTAAAGAAACTTATCTCTTTAAGAATAGTGTCAAGATTATGGTAATATTTTCAGGAGACTATTAGGAAATATCTTTTTTGTATTATTTTTTTTTTTGGGAGGCATCATTACACAAGGTTTCCTGCTTTTTTATTTATAAAACAGGATGTAAATATATTTATAAAATTAACTATGAAAACTTTACACACAGAATGTTTATAAATTTCTAAAGATTTAGGCTCAACAAAATTAATGTACAGAGAGAAAAATAAAGTGAAGACTTGTCTGACAGAAAATACAATAGGATTTAAAAAGTATTATTGACAGATAATTTAAATATGGGAAAATATATTGCCAAAATAGTATAAATCAGATCAGAAAGCATGCTGGGTTGAATAAATAACTAATAAATTTCTGTCTAATATATAAAAATCTAATGTACTTGAAAAGATGCTCTGTATCTTATAGTTTATTATCATTCTTAAAAGACTCATTATCACTTTTATTAATTAAGTTAATGCAAATAATTTCTAATAGATGCATAACAAGAAAAATTATTACAGGTTGTAATTGCTGCTATTTTGCTTTAATAATGAGATGCCAAAGGTGCCTTTTCAGTTATTAATACAGAGAGTAATTAACTAAAGACTAGTTGCAGAAGTTCTAATCTTAAGTTAATTAAATACACTTTAATCTCAGAATCAGCCTCAACACATTGCACAATTACAAATCTTTGGGACAAATTGCATTTTAAGTTAACTGATTGATTTTGGGTGACTAAAATTATTTTCATATTTTCTAAGAAATAAGGTGGCTGACATTCATTCTGATTCTGTTGTAGTTGGCCTTTCTTTAGATTGTTTAAATGAAACTTATCCTAAAAATGACAGAATATTTACAGAAAGATCTGATCCTAAAATATATAACACTTGTAAATTTAAGAGAGAGTTTGATTTAAAAAAAACAGTGATTTTACATTTATCATCAGAGATAAGTGAATCATATTTTACATAACAATAATAATTTACTTTTTATTATAAAATACTTATATTCAGATACTGTAGACAGTATCTGCCAATCTATACATTTTTCCACAACATCCAATTTGCCCCATGCTTTCACTTGTTCATTTTTTGCTTTTCCTTTTTGTTTACAGTTGCTCTTAGTAACACTGCACAGTAAGAATCTTTCAATTTCCGTCAGATGAATAAATTACTTTTTACAAAATTAAAAGACAAAGTCGTTCTAAAAATATATATTTCAGACGATTACCATTTTTACAAAGTGTTCTAGAACAAAGTACAGACAGCTGGACCTTCCTTTTTAGGCTACACAACTGCCTATATTTAAAAAAGTTCCTTAAAAACACAAAAAAACCAATAAATATTAAGAAAAAATCTTCTTTAAAATTGGAATGGTAAATCTTACGACGTAAGATTACCATTCCAATTTTTAAATATAGGCAGTTGTGTAGCCTAAAAAGGAAGGTCCAGCTGTCTGTACTTTGTTCTAGAACACTTTGTAAAAATGGTAATCGTCTGAAATATATATTTTTAGAACGACTTTGTCTTTTAATTTTGTAAAAAGAATCTTTCAGTTAACTGACTGATAGCCAACTGTTGAATAAAAGTACCATATACAATGAGTGCAATGAACATATCTTTTTTTTTAGATTTGTGACAGGATTAAATTTATTCT
Source organism: Centruroides sculpturatus (assembly GCF_000671375.1). NCBI lineage: Eukaryota > Metazoa > Arthropoda > Arachnida > Scorpiones > Buthidae > Centruroides > Centruroides sculpturatus. The sequence continues at coordinate 296,039 of NW_019385028.1, forward strand.
GTAGATAGTTATTTTGCATTTTAATGAGTAACTTGTGCAGTTAGCTCTAAGAATGTAATTTAGTAGTAATCAGCTGAGCTTTTCAATCTATTCAAATACATTCAGTAATAAAATGAATGTACATGGTGGTTATAAATTGAGCACATTTCAGGGTAGAATAAAAAAAAGAACACACAAACATAGTGACCCCTGTTTTATTTCAGATGATAGAGTAGCTGTAAGAGTTTGTGCTGATCTTGACTGAATGTAGATGGTACCATGATGGCAAGTTAGAGAACCTCAGTACCAAGATGTCTACTGTGCAGGAGAAAGTGGTGCATTCTGTGGATTTATGAAAATAAATCTGAGATAACTGTTCAAAGACATTTTTGCTTAGAGTACATCCATGATTCTTCCTAGTAAGGACTCCATAAAACATTGGTATAAACAATTTAAGGATATAGGAAGTGTTGAAAATAGGAAAGGGGTTGGCAGACCACTGGCACCGAAGACATGGATCAAGTGAGAGAAACTTTTACTAGAAGTTTGGGTAAATCAATTTATCATGTGAGTTTGGAATTGGGAATATTACAATCAACAGTTATGAAGTTTGTGCATAAGCACTTTAAACTTCATGCATACAAAATCCAGTTGTTGCTTGCATTACAACATTATAAACTACATCATTATGATTTTGCTGTGTGCATCCTTGATGAAATCAATGAAGACAACTCTTTCTTAAAAAATATAATCTTCTCTGATGAGGCAACCATCCACATTTCTATTTACATTAACCATCACAATTGCAGCATTTGGGGTACATAAAACTCTCGTGAAGTTTGAGAGAAAGAACAAAATAGCCCAGAAGTTAATGTGTTATGTGCATTGGCTGTAGATGAAGTGATTGGACCATTCTTCTTTGCCGAGCCTACAATGACTAGTGCTACATACCTTGACATGTTGCAGGGTTATGCAATATCACAATTGAACTCCAACAACTGAATGTTTACTTTCAGCAAGATGGGACACCTCCACACTAGGGTTTAATTGTTCAGGACTACCTACAGGAAAAATTTCATGAATGTTGGATTGACTGCGATTTATGGCCACTTCAACACCACTAGATTTCTTGTTTTTTGGGGGGTTTGTCAAAGATAGAGCATACACAATAAAGGTTCATGACATTGAAGAACTAAAAAGACAGATCAATGAAGTCATTGGAGGAATAACTACCAAATTTTTTTGTAACACATGGTGCAAAATTGAATGCTGTCTGGATATTTTATGTTCTATACATGGAGCTCATGTGAAAGTTATTTAAAGTGTAAAATGAAAATAAAACTACTTGAACTGGCCTATTAAATAAAACAACATACATGTGAATACTTTACTGTGTTCTTTTTTATTCCTCCCTGAAATGTCTTAATAATTTATAATCACCCAATATGTTACTGTTCATTTATGCTGTCTTTCATGTTACCTGTCCTTCTAATAGCTAAATTTTTAGATGTGAAATGTCAAAAAAATCTGGACAAAGTCATCTAAGGATTACTACAATTACTATTTTAATTTAATAGTGTAATATCATAACAGTATACATTTTGAAATTTTTATTAAATTTAAAAATGTTCCAATGCTGTAAGGAAACTTATAGCAGTTTCTGTAGTTCTTTTTAATTATTGGGACAACTATTTCAAAGAAAACTATATATTAAAGATTTAATGAATTTAATGGCCTTTATGAAGAGTGATTCATTTTGTCTGTTTTGTTCTTTTCATAGCAGAACTAATTTCAACTGGCACAGTCTCTACTGTTTGAGCTTAATGAAGTGGATCAGAATTCTTTTTTAAGATAATTCAGTTTACAGATTTATTGTTCTTGTATTATCATTTAGAGATGATGATATTCACATTTATCAATTCTCCACCATAGAATGTCTTTTTGATTATCCTAAGGATTAAGAGATAACTTTGATGATAAAAATGAACTAATGTGTTGTGATATAATGTTGAATGACACTAGTGTTTTATATAAAATACTCTGACTATAGAAATAAGACTTTCAAAATCTCTGTAATACTTTTCTAGAATATTAGAGAGTTCAATTTCTTTTTATGGATGAAAATCTTCATCTGTATAGAATACTAATTATCAATTTTTCTTGATCATATTTAAAACATTAGATTGGCCAGTGAGATCTCGAGTTGAAGTTAATAGAGCATGTAGGGACTGATATATAGACATGTATTGAAACTTAATACTCCTCTCCAGAATTGTTCAAAACTAAGTCTTGCACATATTGTGGTAAGAACTTGTAATAAACTATATTATAATCAATAATTCTTTGTGAAAGTGGTTTGATAAAGAGATTATACTCATATTTTCTGTTATCTCTGTTAATTGATGATATTGTATCTCAATCCCTGTTCTTACTTACAATCATGATTTACCAAATTATGACTTAATATTATATGTAATAATAATTTTTACAAATACAAATGCTTTACAAATGTTTTGCCATGAATGGTGAGATGGGAAAACAAAGTTCATATTAGAACGCCATGACATTACTTCTCAGGCACCCTATGTTAGTATAATAGGGGAAAAAAACTGCTGTAGAAAATATAATATTAAGATAAATATTTAGGTTTTTCTTCTTTATAATTTTACTTTTACTTAATTTATTGCAATGTACTGTACATATTTATGTTGATTTAAATTTGTGATTTTTTAACCAAATCAAATTTCATTAGTGTTTTGTGTATTTCATTTATTTTTTGAAAATGATCCTGTGATTTTAATTTTGTGAATATACTTATAAAATATATTCATTAAAGATAAATTCAACCCAGCATTGATCTCATCTATGTTGATGATTTCATGTTAAGATAAAATACTGTAGTCTGTCACAAAAATCATATAATTTATGGCAACAAATGTTGAGGTTTTTATTTTTATCTTCAGTTCAAAGCTAACAATATTTTAGAAAAGCTTTAAAATATTCTTTGGTCTTATAAAATTCTTTTGAAGTTCAGTATTTTTGAATGGTTTTTAAAATTCACTCTAAAATGTCTTAAAGCTATTCTAAAAACTGTGTGTATTGTAGTTGAATTGAAGGTGAGAATGAAAATCTCAGAAAAAATTGCAATTTATTATAGAACATCTCATTTTCTGTTATGAATTATATGTAATCTATGACAAATTAACTGTTATATTTTAGATGCTACTATAAATGTTGATTTTGAAATGAGCATTTTATAGTTAAAATGCTATCAAGTAACTTAATTGCTTAATTAAAATTATTATTGTTTTTTGTCAGGGAAAATTTGAAGTTGATGATAGAATTGGGTGATAGATCAGCACAAGGAAGAGCTAGTGGTAATTTAGGAAATACTCATTATCTTCTAGGAAATTTTGAACAAGCTATTGTTTATCATGAAGAGGTAATTGTATTGAGAAATGTTTTTTATATCAAAAATTCATTATATTTAAGCATCCTATAATCCAGTTGAAAAAACATATTAATAGTTTTATTTGAATCATAGATCTTGTATGGTAAAATTAAGCCTTTTAAATTTTGAATTTAAATATTACTAACAAGTAGTGTGTGCTTGGTGGGAAACAGACTTGAACCAAACTTTTGCAGTTTGTAGTGGGATTTCCTGAGTGTACACACAAATTATTAGGTGTAGATAACCAGCCATTCAATAATAATTAGCAAAAAAAGATTTTAATGTCCTTTATAGTGTCCAAGGTAAGGATGACATTCCAATATTGCCAACATCATGTGGCACACATGACAACATTGCTACAATCTTTGGTTACTACGATGCTGTCCAGACTCGGGACATTCCAATTTTCAACGCTGACTCAGCGCTGATCTCATCATTTGTTAAAATTTGTTCCTTTTTTCAACGTTGAGGTAGCGCTGTTGTCAGCGCTGACTCAACACACTCAGCACTCAACAGATATGTTGACTGCTACTTTCCAATGAATTGTGGGTAATTGGTAAGACATTTGAATGGATCCATTTTGCTGAGGATGGAATTATGGGAACTATGCACTTTGTACTCGAGTTGGAACGTCGTTGATGACATCAGATTGTTGACTTCAACACTCAACACTGGCGTTGAAAATTGGAATGTTTTGTCTGCATCCTGGTGTTTCTGGAATCTTTTTTCAAAGTCATCAAAGGTTGAAAAATTACCTTTGAATTTATATATTATATTCAAGGGTAATTCTTTAACCTTTGATATAACTAAATGCATTAAAAAATGTCTGATTTTTCTCCCCTTGAATAATAATAACTTGTGGATAAAATGTAAGGAAATAATGTGAAACATGCTAAACAAATACTTCAATTTTTCTAAAAAGTAAAAGAAATAAAATATATAGATATAATTATAAATAAAAACATTTATATATAAATGCATGTAAAATGTATAGGAAATTCCCTAATTCTGAATTCTTCCTATAACAAACTTCCCCCTTTATTGAACAACTAACAATCTCAGACAAGTGAAGTATACAAATATTGGGGTATGTTTGTTACATTGTATAACAAACAAATTTCAAAACCTTTTGGTAAATTGGATTGATGGTTTAACCCTGTATGGCCTGACGGGACTTTCTAGTCCCACTATCTTTGATTTTTTTTATTTCATAGTGTATGCATTATAGCTTTCTGGGACTTACATTTTATCATTGTATAAAGTGTTCTTTTTTTCTTCTATAGGGTAGTAACTTTCAAACTGTTCCTGTTTTAGTTTTGTTGAAAAAAGTTTCACATTGTGTGTTGTCTGAATGGTAGTAGCTGATACTATATGATAGTAGCTTTCTTTGTTGCCAAATTCTACTTAATGTTTTCAAGTTAAATGTCTTTGTATTTTTTAACATGTATTCTAGATATGTGTAGTTTGATTTTAATGTATTATGTTTGTAGAATTAATGGTTTGCAAGCTGTATGAAGTCAAAATATGTTTGGGACTTATAAGTCCCGTCAGGCCTGAGGGAATCTTTTTTGTAAATGTTAGAAATTTGTATTTTCTACATTGTGCTTTATAAATTTATGAATTTGTTTAACATTTTTATAGTTAATATACATATAAGACTTATATATATATAAATAGATAATTTTATATAAAAAAAAATTTCATTTGATATTGATACACATCAAAGCCATATACAAAATGCACATTACGTAAAGTTTTCTTGTGTGTAAATGGGAAAAAAATAGCTTTTTACATCTTTACTAATCATAAATTATTAAACCAATAAATTTTATTTTAGTTTTGTCATGCATTTTAATTTTTTTTCATATTTTGACCTTATTATACAGTAAAAGTTAACAAATACTTAATATATATAATTATGCATTTAATTTGCAAATATCTATGATAAAAGATCTTTATATAAAACAAAGTTATTTTATTTTCGAAATATTAAACAAGAAAAAACTTGTTAAGTCCAAATGTGCTCTAAAAGCCTGACGGGACTTTTAAGTCCCATAATTAAAAAATTTTTAATTTACATTTTAATTTTTTTTTATTTACTTATCTGTGAACAAACATCTCTTCTGATGATATAATAAGAAGAAGAAAAATTTTTTATCAAAAAATGAAAATTCGGGCTATAAAGGGTTAAGACAGTGGTTTCCAAATTGGGTGTTACTGCTCCTCATGGGCAGTGAATAAATCTAAAGAGGTGAAAAGAAGGAAGGGGGTGACAGGAACACTGGAGGCAGAACTGAACAGTGACTCCAGTTTGCTAGATTTTTTAAAAAAAATTCTATATTATAAACAGTTGTGTCGGGGGAATGGGGGGGGAGTTTGTAAAACGCTGGTCATGTGAAGTATTTTTCTGTTATAAGAGAGACAAAACTTTCACACTTTGTTTCTAGCAGTTTTAATCCATAAGAACAAACATTTTCAGCCATTTTGAATGGCCTTCTTCAGATACAATAAGGTTGGTTGGAACATTGGTTAGCAAATATTGAAATGACGTCATTGTTTTTCTTACTAGTGATATCATTGTTGATTACAAAGGTTTGTCTCTCTTATTTTAAGTAGTTATAGCTTTGTGTGCATGGAAATATTTTTCTCTTGTTGAATATTTTGCTTTTCAAATATAAATATAATATAATGTATGTTCCAGAGATCATCTAGCAAGTAGTGAAATAATCAGGCCATACATTAATTATAAAATATTTCATACAATTTTTTTTACTTTTTTAATGAGAAATGGAGATTTGTATAAAATAAATTTTTGAAAATAGTAATTATAATTTTTTATGAGTAAAACAACAATAATTATAATAATTTCATCCTTTTACTTTCCTAGCTGTTATGTAGAACAGGGTAAATATGACAATTGGTCAAAAAATGACCGCCCAAGAGTTTACATTTTTGGACTCAGGATCTTGAAATGTCAAGAAATGCAAAAAAAAAAAAAAAAAAAGTTGGGAGTTTTTCTATATGTATGGATGTTAGTGTGTGTGGGGTAGGCACAATTTAATGATTCCTATGACTTTCATTGAAAATTTCTGAGATTTTACAGGGAGGTTTGTGTATTAGGGGGACTGATGCTATTAAATTTTGGTGGTTAAAGGTCAAGGGGTTTGGCGGATAGAGGAGGATTGTGTGTCATATCTTGAGTGGGTTTGGACTTAAAATTTCTCTCATTATTAGCATTTACAATTTTTTTTATAAGTTAATTGCCCAGGTACTAATTTCAGGAAATACAGTATTTCATATTTTTGTGGTATTATAAGAAAACAGTTAAATTTTAGGTACTTACATTTTTTATTTTTGTTTCAAATTAGAGGTTGAAAATTGCTAGAGAGTTTGGAGATAAATCTGGTGAACGAAGAGCACATAGCAATCTTGGTAATGCTCACATATTTTTAGGAGAATTTGAAACAGCAGCTGATCATTATAAGTAAGTATAAATTCAAAAATTTTTGGATTATCTTATAGTTTTAACAAGTAAACTCCTTTTTCTTAATAAAATTTTGTAAGTTCTTGAATTAATTTTCTTTGCATGTATTTTTGTTGGAGATTATTGCTATGGATACTGTTTCTGTTTTTCATTTGACAAAAATGTTTTTGGAGTCTGATTATTAATATATTTTAAGAGTTGAAACTGCAAAATATTGTATAAAAATTTAGTTACGGTTCAATTTTTTCCTTTTTTCCTATACTTTTCCCCATACTTTCCCTCTGATTTATATATAACAATGGGAAAGTATGGCAATTGGCCAAAAAATTACTTCCCAAGATTTTTACATTGTTGGACTCAGTACCTTGAAACATCAAGAAATGCAAAAAATTCTGAGGTTTTTTCTGCATGTATGGATGGTAGTGTGTGTGAGTGTGGCACAATTTTTTTTCATTGTTTTTAGAACTTTAATAACTTCTGTGTTTTGTCAAAAATTTGACCAGGCCCACGCTGGAAGTAGCTGGGCAGTAAAGGGGCTCAACATATCTGGAACAGACCACCACCTAAAAAATTTGTGGAGTTTTTTGACCATCTGTATTCAATCCTGGGTTTTCCAGAGCTCAGTTATCAAATTCAATATGTATTGCAATATCATTGTTTTAATATGAACACATTTAGTGCAAAATTCTGCTTAAAACCAACTGATGATCAACATCCACAGAAAAATTCCTTCTTTTAATCCAAACTAAAACTTAATTTTTGAATTTTCTCAATTCTTCTATGCACTAGTTAGAGATTACAGTAAAGAATCAGATCTTATGGTTGCATTATTTAAAGTACACCAGTATAGGATAACAGAAAGACTACTTTGACTGGAGGTAACCTTTTGATTTTCAGTTGATACAAGACTCATTTTAATCTCTGTTCTTTTAAGGCATGAATCTTTTCACCATAGAAAAGATGTCTGAACTTGGTTTGTTTTATAGTTATTATTAAGATAGTGGGCAAAAACATTGCAAATTGGGTGTCATTTTACACAATCTTGTTTTATAAATTTTGCATAGTTCTTACACATTTTGACAACTTGCAATCTTTTGTCTTTACCTCATTCTTTTCAACATTGTGTTATTTTTTAGGAAATTTACTTTTAAAAAAGTTTACAATTTTTATTAATTATCTGATTGTAATATCTACGGTATTTTTTTTATTATCTGAGTGTAATATCACAGCTAATGTCCATTGCAGTGTCTATTTTATCTCTTGTACAAAGTAAATTATAAAGCTCAACAAGATTTGTCTTTAGAAAAATATTATACAGTTTGAACAAGTAAATGATGACAAGTAAAAAAAACAGAAGTGATGATAAAAATGTAAGTTATCAACAATTAAAAAAGAAAAAACAATTGAAATAGCTTTCATGCACTAGTTTGACCCTGCCAAAAAGCAGATATGAAAATCAAAAAATATGAAATTGTAATAGTGGTTAAATAATTATGAAGTTTTTTGGCTAATAATGTCAATAAGTTCTGGTGAAGCCAAGATATGAGGTCTGTTCAAAAAGTTCCCGAACTTTATTTATTACAGAAAAAATACTTCACTTACAATTTATTGATCAGGGTCCCCTTCAAAGTAGTCTCCTCCCCAATGTATACACTTATCCCAATGGTATTTCTACTTTTTGAAATGTCCTGGAACACTTTTTCCAGAATGCTCATAAGCTCCTCCATTGAATTTTTCTGTATCTCAGGAATGGTGGCAAATCTTTTTCCTTTGAGCAGGTTTTTTAGTTTGGGGTACAGGAAAAAGTTGCTTGGGGCCAGGTCAGGTGAGTAGAAAAGCGCAGCAGTCTTGTTTTTCACCAAAAACTCACAAATTCTGAGGGATAAATGAGCTGGCCCGTTGTCATGATTAAAGAAACCACTTGTTGCTCTTCCAGAGTTTGGGCTGTTTTTACCTGATTCTGTCTGTTAGGCATTTCATAACCCCCAGGTAGTACTGTGTTGACTGTCTGGCCTGTAGGTAGGTATTCATGATGCACAACCCCCATTGCATCAAAAAAACAGTCAACATCATCTTAACATTTGAGTGAACTTGTCAAGCTTTTTTGGGGTGGGGGATGTTTCACCCACCCATGGGAAGTTTCCGTGAAGGATTTCCCGAGTTTCACACAGAATTTCACAGAACAACACTGTTTCTTCAAAGAACATTTCTGCGGATCCAATTTTTTCACTGAATCCCACAAACACCCCTTCACATAAACGGCCATAACTAATTACCAAAACAAGATATCAACAAACGGATTGAAGGAGGTTACTCGGGAGGTTTCTGTGGACGCAACACTTTCAAGCGAATTAAAAAATAACCAACTGGAGGCATGCTATTCAAAAAGTTTGGGAACTTTTTGAACAGACCTCATACATGGAACTCTCAATTATCTGTGCTAGTTAATGCACAGGTGTGAATGAAAAACACATATAATCTAAAATCATTTCCGTTATAATGAGATTCGAGTGTGAATCCCAAGTTTCATAAGCTGAGATGTATATTTAGTCAATAAACATAAAATGTAGATTTCTTCTATTTACAAAAATAATGTGTAGAAATTAAATTTTAATTTCTGTATATAATTCTTAAATATTTTCCAAATTACTATATTTTAATTTTAGTAATAGTAGGATATTTTTTCAAATCTGCTGTTTAGCATATAAGTATGATTACCCTCCATATGTATTTTATCAAATTTCTCAAGTTTTGTATGTAAATTGAAGTCAACTGCCATGGACATTTTAGATAGTTTCTTAGGTTTTTGATGAACATTTATATACTATTGTCATAAACACTACACTGATGAGTCAAGGTCTCACTCTCACTCAACTTTGCTTACTGCAAAATAATAATCCAGTGCTAATGACTCACCTCACTTTCTGTTCTTTAGAATTGACAGTTGAGGGAGAAAAGTTGAACGTTGCTTATGATATTTTGTTGTTTTACAGTAATTCTAATATTTTGATGATGCATGGATAATCACAAAACTGCACACAGATAATTGGGAGTATTTTTTTCATTTTTATCATAATTTTTTATGCATATGATCTTGACATGGCACAGCTTAGCCTATATGGCTCTTGTGCCAAAAAACAGCAACAAACATGATTTATAACATAAATAAACTTTTAATGCAATAAGTTTTTTGCATTTAAAGTTTATTTGTATCACTTGAATAGTTGCAGTCATTGCAACTATTCATGTTAACATGGTTCAGTTATATTACAAATAAATTATTGTATATTTTTTATTTGTCACCTTACGAAAGAATAAATGTGTATCATTTGCTTTTTGAAATTGATTTACTGTTAATATGTTGTTATAAAAATATTTATAAGTTGTCTTTAAAAGTTTGATAAAATGAGTTGTAGTGGTTTTAAAATATTCTTTTCTTATTTATTATGAATTGTTTTTAGCAGTTTTGCACATTATTCATTATATCATTTGAAATTATTATTATTTTTTTAAGTTAATAAATATTAAAAATGATATTTAATTTTTAATTACAGATGTTGCATATTAATTTCTGACTAAAACATATAGTTTTTTAAATAAATTGTAAAAAATATGATTAAAGAACAATACTTAAACATTTCACTAAATTATTAATATATATAAATTATTTTTTTCTATATAGAAAGACATTAGCTTTTGCTGAGGAATTAGGGGATAAGGCAGTTGAAGCTCAAGCTTGTTACAGCTTGGGAAACACTTACACTCTTCTTCATGATTATGCCAAAGCTATTGAATATCATTTAAGACATTTAAGAATTGCACAAGAACTTAGAGATAGAATTGGAGAAGGAAGAGCATATTGGAGTCTTGGTAATGCACATTCTGCAATCAGAAGTCATCACAAAGCTTTAAAATATGCTAAAAAACATTTGGAAATATCCAAAGAAGTAAGTGTTAATTTCATTAAATATCTTTGTGTGATGATAAATTTTAATTTTCCTGAAGTTCATTTAATGACTTTTTTGTTTTATATTGATGTAATAAAATTAATTAAATAATAATTAATGATTGAAGCTAAGAATTCCATTTTCTTTGAGAATTTAAAACATTTTGAGTATATTTTTGAAGTTATCTAAATCTTTTTATAGTTTATATAAAATTCTGTTAAATTACACAAAGATTAAACAGAATTAGTGTTTTAATGTGAGATTTATCTTAATTTCAGATCTGGACTTGTCTTAGATCAAAACTAAATAGTCAAATTATAATACACTCTATAATGTACAAAACACACACACTGAAATATATCAGCAAGTACACAGAACTCGCCCAGGAAATAAGGCATCTATGGAGAATGGATAGGGTGTTTATGGCACCTGTCATTCTCTCCTCTACGGGTGTCATACCATACACACACTACAAAAAAGTTTGTGAACATTACAGTTGAATAAGAACACATACATCACACTACAGAAGGCCACTATATTGAATAAATGTCATATTGTTAGAAAATTCCTGAATACAGATACATGACACATTTAATTTTTTTTGTCTTGTTTTGGTTGCTATGCCTTGACTCTGTTCTGGCATAGTACACAGTAACTGGTGTCAACTGAGTATAACCTACTAAACCCAACATAACAATAATAATAATATTAATGTAAAATTTAATGTAATCCTTATACAAAAGATTCTCTGTCATCATTTTATATCATTATAAAGTCATCAAGAAATATCATTTTATAAAGTCTGTCATCCTACAGGATACAGAGAATAATCATTGTATTAGAAATCTGAGTCAAACTTGCTTATGTGGAAAGTTCAACATGTTTTTGCTACCTACTGAAGACAAGTAAAATATGTCTTGTATTTTGTTCAGAAGTCAATTGAATTATTTATGAAAAAAAAAATAGATTAGAATTTATGAAATGAATTTATTTTAGATCTGTTATTTTAATCAAATTTTACAAAATAACAAGTATTTGAAGTTCAGAAATTATTTAAAACCTTGAAATCTATACCTATAAAAACCTATAAAAAATCTTGAAAAATGAAATTTAATCCAAATAATCATTGTATTTTGAGAAAAAATTTTCCTAATTATTAAATATCAATAGTTTAAAAAGATTGAAAAAAATAAGATGCTGATTTGTGTTGTTATTAAGACATTTTAAAAAAGAATTTAAAATGAAAATGTTTTATTACTTTTGCAGATTGGAGATCAAACTGGAGAATTAACTGCACAGATGAGTATATGTGACCTACAAAAAATAATTGAATTAGAAAGCATAACGCCAGATTCCCAAAATTGTAATTTTGGTAAATAATTTTCTTTTCATTGTTAGTTTATTTTCTGATTTAATATTTAATCTATATAAATTGAGCAAGTATGTTTTTTCTCAAAAGTTTGTTCATTCTAATTACAAGTACTTTTTTGTTCATTCTAATTACAAGTAAGTTTTTTATTTTTATGTACAGTGGTGCCTCATACAACGTACTTAATCCGTTCCAGGTGCACNAAAAATTTTTCAAAAATGGCCTTAAGGACCTCATTTTATGTAACGTTATGTAACTTGCCCGAGATATCTCGGGTTATGGGCTTAAGGGGTTAAAAATAGAGATACAGCTAGTATAGATATTACTTTTTATTTAAGATTATGGTTGACCTTTCTTATAAAGAAATTTCTTTGGGAAACGTGGGGGAATTTATTATGTAGAAAATTTGTTAAATGGAAAATGGACTAGTAATGAAAAGAAAAACATTATACAGTCAACTCCCCCTATAAAACGGTAGATACGTTCCATTCTTTATGAATCAATTTTGTACAAGTCCTTGCTAATCACAGCCTGACACGTGTGAAGTTTATGGACTACGGCTGTTTGAAAGGTTTTCTTCCATAAAATTAATCGATTCTAGACTAATTCGACTCAACATTTCCTAAATATGTATAATTTTTTTGGTAATAATCCGTATAAACTATGCTATAAACAAAAAATTGTAGGATTACTTACCGAGTGTGCACCGTTCGACGTCGCCATTGCTAAAGCTTGTGTTCGTCGTGGAGCAGCACTCCAAATGGCGGCCGCGATTTCTGATGTTATTTTTCTGCGAAAATTTCGTTGAACTTTGGAGACATCATTAATATAAATAATTTTTATGGCCGTTGAATAAGAAATGTTTCTTTCACAAGAAATGTATAAAATTACAGTTGTATTAGAC